>NC_143504.1:46267407-46578425 GCF_051622355.1 Phaseolus vulgaris
AATGCTAAGAGATTAGACTTGATCCAAGCATGTGACAAGTCCCACTTGTGCTTTTCCTATCAACCTTGCAACCTGCAAAGTCAGAGTCTGAAAAACCAGTTAAATTTAAAGATACATTGTTAGGATACCATAACCCCACATCCTTAGATCCTTGTAGGTATTTCAGAATTCTCTTTGCTGCATTGTAGTGTGATTCCTTTGGATCAGATTGATACCTAGCACATAAACACACAACAAACATAATGTCAGGCCTGCTAGCAGTTAAGTATAATAAGGAACCAATTAAACCTCTGTACTTAGTTTGATCCACTGATTTTCCTGCAGAATCTTGATCCAGCTGGCAGCTTGTTGAAATAGGAGTGCTGATTGCTTTGTATTGATCCATATCAAACCTCTTAAGCAGATCCTTGCAGTATTTTTCTTGGCTTGTGAAAATTCCATCCTTGAGTTGTTTCACTTGTAGTCCAAGGAAAAAATTCATTTCTCCTAACATTGACATCTCAAACTCACTTTTCATTGTTTTCACAAAGTCTTCACACATCTCTTCATTTGTGGATCCAAAGATAATATCATCTACATAGACTTGCACAAGTATAATGTCTTCTCTTTTCTTCTTTATAAAGAGAGTTTTATCAGAATTGCCACGGTTATATCCTTGAGAGAGCATAAATTCACTTAGCCTCTCATACCATTGCCTAAGTGCCTGCTTCAATCCATATAAGGCCTTCTTAAGCATGTACACATGCTCTGGATTTTTGTGATCTTCAAATCCTGGAGGCTGAGATACAAACACCTCTTCATTAATGTAACCATTTAAGAATGCACTCTTGACATCCATTTGAAACAGCTTGAAACCTTGTATGCTGGAAAATGCTAGAAGTAATCTGACAGCTTCAAGACGTGGGACTGGTGCATAGGTTTCACCAAAATCAATTCCCTCTTCTTGGTTGTAACCTTTAGCAACCAGCCTTGCTTTATTTCTAGTGATAGCCCCATGTTCATCCATCTTCAACAAATACAAACCCTAAACACTTGAGAGTTTGAGAGTGTCCAGTGAAGTTTTGTCAATTTTGATTCAACCTTCGATTTCAATTACCTGCTTGTTTATTAAAATATATGAATTTCCATTCACTTTTTCCTTGATTCCTTGATTTCTTGAAATTATATCATGTTTGTCATTATGCATTCTTAGAATTTTCTATTTGTTATTTGCACTGTTTTTCTTTTCTTTTTAAGCCTTAAAGTGGTTTGCCCGGGAGTGCAAAAGGATAAGTGT
This sequence comes from Phaseolus vulgaris, assembly GCF_051622355.1. Lineage (NCBI taxonomy): Eukaryota > Viridiplantae > Streptophyta > Magnoliopsida > Fabales > Fabaceae > Phaseolus > Phaseolus vulgaris. Next base: position 46,268,684 of record NC_143504.1, read on the forward strand.
GGGGGTATTTGATGAGCATATATTTATTCACACTCACTAGCCTTATTCATAGATTATTGGACTATAATAATAAGTAAATCCATTGTTTTAATTGATATTCTTATAATTGGGTTTATTTGGACCTTAACTATTATTATTGTTAATTTTGTGTTTTTAGAGTAAATTATCCATAGGAAGCATCTACCTTTGTGAATGGGCCAAATATGTAAAAGTCCAAGTTGCTTCTTGAACCAAAACAGAAAAAATATTCTGAGGAGAAGAAAGAGAAAATAAAAGCTACAAGATTCCAGAAACAGAATTGGAAGCAAATCTTCTGCAAAATAAAAAGAATTATGGAAAGTGGAAACTGTTTACAAAATCTAAACTGCAATATTTTCCCAAGATCCTTGGAGCAGAAAAGCCCTATAAAAGGACACAAGCATCAAGGAGAAAAGAGGGAGCTTCATAGGGTTTTCTTAGTTTATTTTCTTCTTTGTAATTCTTTTGTTTTGCCTCCGCATGGAAGGCTAAACCTTTTTGGTTGATTCCTCTGTAATTTCCCATTGAGCTCTGAGGTTTCGTTCAATAAAAGTTTCTATTTTTAATTCTCTATAACAGTTGTTTTTATTCTCTAATCTCCTAGAAAACTAGTTTTTGTGAGAGGTTGTACTTGAACGCATGATTGAGAGTCTTCCTTATCTTAAACTTCGGTTTCTTAGTTAGTTCGCATTGTTCTAATTAATTTCTTGGGCGCATGATTCAAGGGAGAGGAGGTAAGCATTCCCATGGTGTATACGCATGGAACAAAGTGGGTATGGATTAAACTAGTAGACGCATGTTTTACTGGTGAGTTTCAGTTGAATCAGATCGGCGCATGTTCAATCTGGTTTAGCTCTGTTGGAGGAATGAGAAAAGATTAATCTTTAGAGAACCTGTGAAGAATTCAATGGTGGAAGAACTTGGGATCAACCGTTTTTTATTTGCTATTTTAATCTCTTTTATATTTTCTGCACAACTATCTCAAACCCCTTTTTTTATCTTTATTGTTATTGCTAACTTTTATTGCTTGCAGATAGATTTTAAACTCTGATCAATTGATTTTACTATTGGATTCGTTGGGAGACGACTTGGGGACATTTGTCCACAATTATACTATCATCTCTCTAGTGTTAGACAAGTCTACGCTAGAATCATATTAATTTGACAGCAAAATGACAGCTATCAATCTCTTTGTAAGAAGACTGATTGTATCATCATTTTCAGCATCTTCTTTTTCTTCCTTGATCTCACTCGGTTCGCTTGCTTTCAGTGCAAGTCCTTTGGATTTTCTTTCCACTGTTTCCTGCTCTTTGAGTCTCTTGCGCTCCATCTCATGCTCCATTAGCTTTCCAAAGAGTGCAGCAGTTCCCAGCTTTGACAGATCACGACTTTCTGATATGGCAGTCACCTTTGGTTGCCAGCTTCTGTCGAGGCATTCAATACCTTTATGTTGAGTTCCTCTCTGTCAAATTCTTTTCCCAAACCAGTAAGGTGATTCACAATATGAGTGAACCTTTTCTGCATATCAGCAATGCTCTCCTCGGGTTGCATTCTAAACAATTCATATTCTTGGATGAGAGAATGTTTTCTTGACCTTTTCACATCTTCAGTACCCTCATGAGTGATTTCTAAGACTTCCCACATCTCCTTAGCTGAATTACATTGGGATATCCTGAAGAACTCATCCATTGTTAATGCAGAGGTTATGATGTTCTTGGCCACAAGATCATATTGAGCCTTCCTCCTTTCGGTCTCATTCCATTCAGATCTTGGCTTTACCACTTCTTCATCCTTGACAACCTGCATTGGCACATAGGGTCCATGGACCACAGCTTCCCAAATTAATGCATCAATAGATTCCATGAAAATTCGCATTCTAACTTTCCAAAATGCATAATTCATTCCATTGAACATAGGTGGTCTATTAAAAGCAGATCCCTCAGCAAAAGGCACTATAAACTCAGACATTATTACAAACAAACTTGATTAAAATACAAGTCCTAGCTCTTGATACCAATTGTTGGGTTTAATAGTGCCAAAGTTCAAGAGGGAGGTGAATTGACCTTTTAACAGTTTCTCGCAGAATCAGTATTTATCACAGTTTACAGAAAAAAATCGATTTATTTGGAAATGAACAAATTTATTTTGGCACTATTTGTGTTTGAAAAACGTTTATACAGCCAAGTTAATCACGAGATTATGCAGATTGATTTTCCAGATACACACACTGATATTAGGAAGAAAAACAGTGAATCACAAAACAACAAGCTTCAATTTTAAGCAAGTGATTAAGGTTCAATTGATAGCTTGACAATTAATTGAGTAGCCTATCACAATCAATCTGATCCAGTGGCTTTTAATAAATTATATATGTTCTTTTCATAATCAAACAGTTTTTTCCAGAAATTGAGAACAGTATGAAACAAGCCCAGAAAGAACAGATTTATTATTAATTGAACATTTATTTCTTGACAGTTTAACATATATGCAGTAATTCAAGTGCAGAGATTAAGGGAGAATGAACACAAGGCAATTATACTGGTTCACTCCAATGAGCTACATTCAGTCTTCACCTAATGCAAGGTGAAATTCACTAAATTACAATCCAAACAAACACAAACACCACTGTTCTTGAACCCTACAAGAACTTTTGGTACACTTTCTGAAAAACCCTATTTCAGCATACACACTCTTCAAGAAACCCTATCAATAAGAGTTTACAACCACACTTTTACAGAAAATGAAATGTGAAACGAATACAACTGATAGAGGATGCAAAAATCTGCCTTAAACCAGTAGAACAGATCGCTTAAACAGTAGCAGCACCTCTCACCAAGCTTTTGAACCAAACAAGAATAAGCACACTTTTGATTTTGGAAATCTATCAAGAAAAAATGCTAATTCTTTGTAAATCCTTAATTCTCTAATGCAAAACTTGTTTTCTCAATTGTATGATCGATATTTAAACCCAGGAACAAGTTTCCTTTTTATAGAAACACAACTTATAACAGATTTTCAAAAAACAGTTAAAGTTGTTATAAAAAGAACAGATTGAAAATAAAATGAACATATTTATTTTCAAAAGCAGTTAGAGAATTTGTTATATGAAGGAGACTTGGTCAACCACTCTGGTGCAGGGAAAAAACTAAAAACCGTTTAAGATAAGCATTGCACCAGACTAAAAAAGAATCCATTCATTTACAGATGAATAGATTTATTTTTCAAAACGATAATAGAAAAAGCTTAACTATTAAAACACAGACGTTTTGAAAGGTAGAAGACTTAGTCAAAATACTTGATGCACAAAATCTAATTTTCACAAGACTTAGCCAAAGCATCAGTTTAAAAAAGAATCTGTTTATTTAGAAAAGAACAGATTTATTTTTATGCAGTAAAGGTGTTTTTTGCAAAACATGCTAAAAACAGTTTAAGAAATTTTGTGCTTGCTCTTATCACATGGTCAGTGGTTAAGATGTGAGTTACTCAGCAAAAAGCATACTCTTAAACAACCTCTAAACACTACCTAAGACATTCTTAAAGAAAAAGGAAATATACATGAATTGTACATAAAAGTCTTCATCAAACACATGTCTTGAAGGGGCATCAACCATTTTCAACAAGAAGTGGGTTATGCGTGTGGCCAAATGTGGATATGGGTACGATTGGAACAATCATCTTGAACTGTAATATAGTATTATTTAAAGTACGAATGTCGAATCCACATGGAACAATTCTAATTAAGAAGTTCTGTTATAAAACTCATCAAGTATAGAAAATAACTTTGAGAACTTTTTCATAACCAAATTAACACTTTTACTAGAAATAACTCAAAGTTTAAGATGTGATTCAACAAGTAACGAAACTAACTTATCAAATATAAATAAAAAATACTTGGAATTGAATTGCTTCTATCTCAATCATCTGTATTTCAGAATAATACAATATATAATATTCAAAACTACTTATTCTTGATGCTTAATTTAAAGTCATTCACCTTGATTCCTCACAGATGAAATTCATAAGATAATTTCTCAAATACTAATTCCTCAGATATCTAACAAATCATCCAACTTTATGAACAAAATTATGATGCAATTAATAACCCAAAATCTATTCCTAGCATTATAAGTTATCAAACATTTTTGTCTATTTCAGATCCTTAAAAATACTTTCCAGTTAAATTTAAGGATCAACATCAAGACTCCATTGATAAGATATAATCAAGCAATAAGCATGAAACGAAAATACCAAGAATAAGTAAAAAAGAAAATATTATATATATATATATATATATATATATATCACCAAGAATACATTTGATCAGAGTAGATTACATTCAATCCCAAGTTAGAAAACACTTAGCCACTCATGATAGCTCCTCCAATGTTCATTGTTGATCTGATTTGCATAAGAAGGGCTGATCTGAGTAGATTCTTCTCCTGAGTAGAGTCTTCTTCTCTTTCTCTCACTAACCTCTCTCAATCTCACTCACTTCTTTTCCACCGCCCTTGTTTTAACTTTGTTCCAGAATTTATTTAATGAAGTTTATCTTAAGCGAGCCAATCTAGTTTAGACTAAATCATTCGGTGTTGTTTTAGCTTGGGCGAGCAATTCTAGCATGAGCTAGATTAGTACTGCACCATTAATTTAATCTGCATAATTTGAGCCTAAGCTAAATCTTTTAGCTTGAGCGAGATGCTTCCTTTATACTTTCCTTCTTTACTCCTTCTTGTGATCCAATTAAGTCTTTGTTTTCTTTCTTTTAATGCTTCATATTCATTTGAAATTTGCACAAAAATTGGGATTAAATTTCTTCATTTGTTTCCTGGTTCAAAATATATAATTAGATTTAATAATTCTATGATTAGGGTAATTTTCTGACATTAAGCAACAATTAAGTTCCAAAGTGTTCAATTTTCTCAATTATAAATACTACACATTGACACTTATCATTGGCGTTGTTGATCCTTCTGAAGTTGTGTCTGTCATAGATATCATGAGCAAGAAGAATCAAAATTTAACATTCATACTCAACACTCACCATCACCATGATCACATTGGTGGAAATGTATAATTGAAAGAAAGACGCCAGTTGATCCTGAAACTGATAAACCCCTAGGCTACTACTTCATTAAGTACAATACTCCTGAGGTATATTCATTATTTTTTCAATGTACCTAAACCCAATGAAATTTAAAAGATTTGTTGGCCTAAGTCGTTTGTTATTGCCAATCAATACCAATGTTTATTGTGTTTTTTACAATTTTAGTGGATATTGGATTGTATATTTTTTATTCTGTAAGGTTGAATTGGGTTCTTTTTTTTTAGTTGCTAAAGAGAAGACTCAAGGATACAAATTGGATCGTGCACATATATTTTGCGTGAGCATGTTTGATGACTTTGATAGGTTTATGAAGGTTCCGAATGAGTGGGATCTTCCTGAAACAGTATGTAACTATGTTTTACATACAAATTTATTGTCTTACATATGGATTTTGGTTGTATGTAATACCAAATTTTCTTGTAGTGAAATTTTCTATGTTAATGTATTGATGCAATGTTAAAAGGAACCTATATGTCAATGTGACTGATAAAAAACAATAAAGGATGAGATATTACTCTGAAAAACAAAAGTGTACGTTGTTTAGCTAGATATCATGAGTCACATATTCTTTTATCATCATAGTATATATTACAATTTTTTTTACAAATATGTTTAGGAATCTTATTCGAGGGGTATCTTAGTTTGTAATGCCATATATCCATGGTTTGTACTTTATGAACGAAAATGGTGTTCACTTTTGTATATTTGTTTGTGTCAAGACTCGTGTTTCCTACCACTTGATAAGGACCATAAAAAAGGTCAACTTGTACAACCGTCTTCAAGGTGCATAATCGTATTTTGTATTTGGAAATTTTTGTGTGATAATAGAATCTGACAATTCAAGAAATTGATAAGCTTTTGTGCAGAGATAACATTAATGTAAATTATGCAATAAAAAGCACATTATAAAGAACAAGTTATCCTAAAAATTGTACAGTTCCTGTATAATTATGTATAATTATAAAGAATGTGTCTGTTGTTTGGAAGTTTTACATGTATAAGTTTAATTATATAAAACTGATATAATAATTTTGATTGTCTGATACATTATCCTATGTGTTAAGACCAAGAATCATATTTTTTACCTTTTTCATTTTATTTTATGCAGGACTCACCAGTAAGGTTATCAAACTCTAGGGTTAACTCGTAAACCCTTACGAGTTTAAGAGTCAAGTGAAGGTTGACGAGTCGACTCGGAGCAAACTTGTTTTTTAGTAGACTTGGAGTTGACTCGGTCAAACCTAGTCAAACTTGGCCAAACTTGCGAGTCTAAGATCGAGTCACTGATTTGCGAAAAAAAGCCCAAAACGGTGCGTTTCACTATGATTATGTTAGATTTTAGGGTTTTTTACCTGGTTCATCCTTCACACTCACGATGTCGTCTTCTTCATTGTCGTCATTGCGCTAGAATCTCGTCGCACCGCACCGACCACTCATTGCACCGCACCGCTGCTCGTCGCACCTCTTCGCACATCCTCGTTGCACTGCTCGCCGAGGGCTGTTCGTGAAGCTCTTTAGTGAGGTACGTCGTGCTACTGTTGCTGCGATGGATTTTAGGGTTATATGACAAATTGGGTTTAGGGTTACGGTTTTTTAAATTAGATTGAGGCTTTTAGAAATGGGTTGGGGTTTTAAAATTTTGGCTAATTGATTCTGTTTTTTATTTAAAAAAATTGGCACATTGTAAGATGTTTGGAAATGGTTCAAATTCAACATTTCCACTACCACCTACAAGTGAGAATGCTGTAGGAAATAGAACAAGTATTGGATGAAAGCATGAAATTGATGCTTCAGGAAACGGAAAAAAAAGTGAGATGTAATTAATGGAGGGATTTTCAGATTCAAACTTGATGAATGAGACTTTTAAACTTGATAACATTTGTGCTGTTTTAGTTATTTTGTTGGTGTATGAACTTGTTGATTTCAATATTATGGATTTGATATCATGAATTATTATTATTTTTTGTTAAATTTTTTATGTGAAGTATACTCTTACGAGTCTACGAGTCGGGTGTACGAGTCTGATAACCTTGCTCACCAATAATATTATTCTTATTAATTTTATTTTCAAATGTTTGTAGAATTCTTAGAATTTCTTTAGTAGCCAAATTTTAATATCATGCTTATCTTCATCTTGGTTGATTGTAACACTTTCTTTTAATGTGACAATTATTGATTTTTGTTCACAAATGGTTGATGACAAATTTGTTTATGTGTTTCATCCATACTGGATAATTTTGCTTGGAGTAACATCAATATATATTATGTGGTTTATTTTAAGGTAGTAGGTTGCTTTCCTTGATTTATTCCTCTACCTCTACCTTATGTCTTCCAACCATAAACACGATTCTTAGTCTTTACATTTTGAGGTTTTCATTGTTGTTGTTAAAATAACTTTAGAATCAATGTGACTATTTCCATTCAATAACTTTCTTGCTGAAAAACAAGAGAAAAAATGTAGTTTATGTTGGGTAAAGGTTCCACACGAAGAATATGACTTTTAACGTTTCTAAACAATTCTCCTAGACCTTCCTCTTTCAAAAGAGCGAGGAAAACATTTAGAACAAGATTAGCAATATGCAACAACAATAGACAGGATAATCCTAAAGTTCAAGTACAACTCAAGGAGAAACTCACTAAATATTAGAGTTTGTTCGAAAACAACATTAAACTAAACTGCAACATGTAAAATGTCAACTATATGTTTTAATTCATTATATGTATGCACAAAACATCAAGAATATCAACATAGTTATGACTCCCAAATCGATTGAATAAGTTGAAGAATCTTGGATCCAAGTAACTTGTATGCAACGTGCAACGTGCATGGGTAATCGTCGCTTGGCGAGGTGAATGTAGGTGGCCTCGGTTATGGGTGTTTTGGTAAAGTTGAATGATGCTTTGAGGTAACCTGTTGGTTATATTTTTGGGTATGGTTTTCTCACTTTAAGGTTGTTCTGCTCCAACCATAAAGGAGAGTTTCTTTTGTGGATGATATAGGAAGTTCACTTCTGGTTACTGTAATGGATTGGGATACCCCTGAAATATCATTTTAATTTTATTTATTCATTGCTGGTAAAAGAAAAACTTGTACTTAGAAACAAAAATATTGAAACTTGTACACAAAAATAGAATATCAAGCTACGCACTTAGAGGCAAAACACCGAACACCCCAATCAATCTTCACAAGTGCTCGTCCAAAAGGAGGACTAATTCAAAGTTGTTTCAACCCCTCAATTAGATGACTTTACAAAGAAAAGTATAATCAGATACCATCCGTCACCCATAAAATCATGGTTATCACTCTTTCACCTAAGTGAAAGCGTCATAACATGTAGAAATATAATGGATCATTTAATCACATGTGCATTTGAAGACTTACTTAAATAAATTATTCTCTAATTACTTCGTCATACATTATATAATTTTTTTTCAAACAAATTACATTAGCAACCCTATATCCAATAATATAATGGTATTGTTCATTGCACAAAAATTTAATAACTTTCTGTGACAAATTTACATAACAAATTTTTAGTCAATTAACCAATGGTAAATTACATACATTAGTACTGGACTATTATAAGTATTGACAATTTGATATATTAAAAGTCAATGAAACATTAATTCATTGAATAATTATTCATAAATATAAACCTTAAAAATAAAAAAATTATTACTCATAAATATAAACAATAAAATACATCTTCAATATCATTCAATAGTCTATAAAAATTCAATCTTTATCAATCTAATTATAATAAGTCAACATATTAAACTCGTTGATCTTCAGAAATAAAAACTAAAATACTTATTAAAATAATTACTTAAATTCCAAGTTTGAAATACTTATTTACCTACCACCTCATATATTTGAATTATATATATTATAATTATAATAAATATTAAAACTGAATACCATTCTTAATTATTTAACGATTTGAAATGGTGAAACAATTAAAAAGAAAAATTCATAATCAAATGCTTATATATAATCAAGCATATTTTATATGATCTAACTTATTATCAAAAACCCAAAAATCTATACACATTAATATTAAATAAAATACTCATTTTATAATTTTTTTTATAATTTTCCACTTAAAACTTTTATTAACTTAAAAGATCAAATTACAATTTTACAAATGAACCTCTCTTTTAGTCTTCATTACTTAGCCTAACTTTGTCATAAAAGGAAGTCACAAAAACTGAAAACTTAGAAAATCTCCATTTTAAACAAAATCTTGTGTTGAAGATCACACATCGATTAGAGATTATGACATTTCATTGTATATAAGTGGGTGCAAACCTCAATCTATGAGTCGGTTTTATGGGGTTGAGTCCTCACCCTATGAGCCAGTTTTATGGGGTTGAGTTAGGCTCAAAGTCTACTTCGTAATATGGTATCATAGCCATTTCGAGTCTATCCTAACGAGTGTTAATTGGGTTTATCAGGCCACCCGCTATCGGACCGTTATTGAACCACCCATAATATGTTATCTCATGCACGAGCTGTCACTCTCGGCGTGAGGATGTGTATTGAAGATCCCACATCGATTAGAGATTATGACATTTCATTGTATATGAATGAGTGCAAATCTCACTTCATAAATCAGTTTTATGGAATTGAGTTATGCTTAAAATTCTCTTTATAATATCTTGTTTAAAGCGACATTGTTGCTTCTTATAATAACAAGCTCGTTTTCTTTTTCTTTTAACAGTCAGTGGGTTGATGTTGACCTTGTTTCTGTGTTAATTAAAAGTGGTTTGGAAGATTAACTTGAGGGTGAGACAAGTGCAGCTTGCAAAAGCAATGGCAGAAAAAACGGAAAAATCTGAATACAGTACACTTGGCCATAAATCCAACCATCCCATCTAAATCTTCTCACCACAAATATAAACTCAATATATAAATTTATACACAATTATAGAAATGTAATAAGTCAATATATTACACTATTTCTTTCAAATACATTACAACCTACATAATTTATATAATTTCAAATTTTTAATAAATTTTTTTATTAGTGGATCATGTTCAATTAGAAATATCCCAACATGTCATGTCATTGGTATCGTTATTAGTATGGGACTTGGTCTTTTTAATCAATATTTCACGTTTAAATATTGTGGACGAGAAAAAATTGTCATTAAATGGATAGTTTCCACTATGACAAAGTAGGTCGCAATAAAAGTCAGTCATTTGCAAAATGCATGATTACTCCCAATAAACTATAAAAGAATAATCTAAAATTATTTTGAATACTTACAAGATTTAAAATAAAATGAGTTAAATATATTTTTCCCTTTAATTATAATAACAAAATTTAGGTTTTGTTTTTAATTCAAATTTTAAACTTATATATACTTGTAATAGCAAGAGAATTATTGACAAATTTTTAATATTAATTATATTATAATATTATATCAGTGACTCATAAAATATTTAATATTTTATTAATTTACCATATAAAAAAAAAGCTGAAAATAAATTATTCTAAATTTTTTATTATTTCAAATATTTTAAAAATATAAAATTTGAATTAATTACAAAAAAAAAAAACATATTTAAATCTCATTTAAAGTAATCAAACTCTTTCTTCAACTATAATAAACGCCAACAAATAGTTCTTACAAGGCATGGGTATTTTTATGGTACTTTTATTGTATATCAAATTAGAAATATTAATAAAAAAAATCAATTTGTAAGAAAATTTACTTGCATAATTGATAAATTAAATATAAGTAATTTACTCTTGTGAGAAAAATACTTTTTTCTTTAAATAAAAAAGAGCTAATGATAAAGTTATAACATTAGACACAAAAATAGATACTTTAAAATCTAAATGCAAAAAAAAATATTTAAAAAATAATAGTAATTTGAGATAAATATAGTTTTTTCATCCCATTTTTCTAGAAAAACTTTAACCTTCAAAAATTGCAAAATATAATTTTTTTTCTTACAAAACCTTTACCATCAAAGTTAGTTATCCAGGATAACATATTATGATTATCACAGTTAGTTATTTCTAAAACCGACATCTCTAGAAATCAAGTATACAATCATATTTATGTGGAAAAAAAAGTGAATTCATCAGATAATGAAATTTTTGTGTATTTTTGCAAAAGGAAGAGACACTACTTTGTTTTGTTAAACTACTATTTTTAATTTTAGTGTTGAATTCTTATATTATCATTTTATATAGTAATTAATCTTTATATATATATATATATATATATATATATATATATAGTATAGTATAAGCAAGGGTTGATTTCTTCTTATCTTACCAGTGAAGCAGGAAAATATTAATATAAGATAAGAGAGACAAATAATGTGGTGAAAAGTTAAGATGCTGAGCTAAATGTTATTATATAATCTATATATATAAAAGAAGAGATTTCTCGTTCTAAAATTATTTTTCTATTTTATCTTGCTTAATATTTTTTTTTATTAATTTATTTTAGTAATTTGAATATTTTATAATTTTAGAAGTTAATAAAGCCGTTTTTTAATTTTAAAATTTTATTTTAATTGTAGGAGAGTGGAGAGATTGATACATTAGTCTTATTTTTGTTATCACCTAACTGTTAGGAGAGTTGAGACATTGATTACTTTTCAATTTTAAACTAATATTTTTCTTTATTAAATAAGTAATTTTTAATTTTAAAATTTTACTTTATTTGTTCTCACTTAACTGAGAGAAAATTAGAAAGATTGATAGTTTTATTAGAAAAGAGTGGAAAGAGAGGGGTGAAATGTGGATTTATGAAACTATTACTTGTTTTAGGCAAAAGAGTGATATACAAAAAAACTGTGAGAGAGAAAGAATATAAAAACTTGTTAAAAATTGTTGTTTGGGTGTTATTTGATATTCTGTCTACAGAGTCCCAAGTGCGCGCAAATTCAACAAATTCAATTCTGGTGTGTTTTCTTTCATATTTCTCAAGCACAAGAGGAAGAACTGAAACACTAACAATGAATCAAAAAGCAAAGTGAGTGAAAACAGGAGATGAAGAAATCGAGAAGTTCCAAGATGTGATGCACCACTGCGTGAGCACACGCCTTCATTGTTGACTCTTCCAACATCTAAATGCAAGCACACACAGTCTTCCTTGGCTGTCAGTACCGTCGTGCCTTCCGCCTCCTCTATGCCTCCAAAATCCTAATTTTGAGATTCTGAAACTGTGTATTGCTGTTTCTCTTCACATTTGATCACCGTCACTTCACCATGTCTTCTGCCTCCTCAATGCTTCAACAACCCTAATTTTGAGATTATGAAACCGTATATTGCTAATTTTCTTCATATTTCATCTCTTTTATTTATCTTATTTTGCTTTTCCTATTTCTTTAATGTTTATATTTTATTTTATTGTTTTCAATAAAGATGTTTAGTTTATTTTATAAATTAATGTACCGGTATGGGCGAGGCAAAGACCCACCTGGCTGCCCGAGGCCGAGTCTACTTGACCGAGACCAGGGGAACCTGGCTGAGACCTTAGAAGACTTAGTCAAGAGGCCGAGAGGCCAAGACCTTAGAAGGCTTGGCCGAGACGACCGAGAGGCCGAGACCTTAGAAGACTTGGCCGAGACGACCGAGACCACTGGAATATGGCCGATGGCCGACCCATGCCATGATGATTTGGTCGACGCCCGACCCCTATTACAGTTAACACTCAAACCAAGATCAGTGAAGTTATTCTATCATTAAGAATTAGGTAATGCAACCCTAAGCAGTATCCACCTCCATAAACGGGCCCAACAAGGTAGGCCCATTAGAATAATATAAATAGCACGCATCTCAACGAGTAAGGTATGTCATTTATTACTGTTCACCTACCTGAGAGCTGACCACCCGCTTTACTGACTTGAGCGTTGGAGTGCCTTCGCAGGTACCCCACCATCCAGTGTTCACCCGAGACCGAGTGCCGAAAGAGAAGCAAGAGGACGAGAAGAATCTCAGCTCATCACCCAATCACCTGACCGACCGAAGGAAGGAGAAGAAGACTTCAATAGTTCTCTAGGTCCCATCTCCCTAGCAGGAACAATTAATAACTTCAATTTCTTTAGTCATTAAGAATCACATTGTTAAAATATTAAGTTTTCAATTTATTGTGATAAAAAAATAATTATTTAACTATTTTAAACATATTTAATTAAAATATAAATATAAATATAAGTAATAAAAGATTAAAAAAAATATTAATATATTATTTAATTTGATTAAATTTTGTATTTAATTTTTTTCACATTTTAATATAGTTAAATAAAAAAATAAAAAAAGTATACCTATATATAAAGGAGATTTCCCACTTTAACTGTTCTAAATTATTTTCCTATTTTATCCTTACTTTATATTTTATTTTAGCTATTTGGACATTTTATAATTTCATAAGTTAATAAAGTAGTTTTTTAATTTTAAAATTTTATTTTATTTGTTGTCATTTAACTGACATTGAGAGTAGAGAGATTGATATGTTAGTTTTCTATTTTAAAGCGATCTCCTTTTCTATTAAATAAAAAATTCAAGATATTTTCTAAATTTTTTTTCTTATTTTATCCTTATCTCATATTTTATTTTATTAATTTATTTTGATTATTATTTTAGAAGTTAATAAAATAATTTTTTTATTTTATTTTATTTGTTGTCATTTAACTGACATGAGAGTAGAAAGATTTGTATACTTTTATATTTTAAAGTGATCTCCTTTTCTATTAAATACAAAATTCAAGATATTCTCTAAATTCTTTTCCTATTTTTTCCTTACTTCATATTGTATTTTATTAATTTATTTTTTGGTTATCTATACCTCTATACCTATATATAGAGGGATTCCCCATTATAACTATTTTTGGTTGTATAAATTTATTTTCCTATTTTATCTTTATATCAATATTTCATTTTATTATTTTATTTTGGTTATTTCATCATTTTATAATTACTTAAATTTAAAACTAAAAAAAATAGTTAATATTAAATGTGAAAGAACTTGCACTATATTTATTATTCTTAATTACTCTACACTATTGTAGCAGTTTTAAAATTTATTTAAGAAACAATTTTTATGATTCTCCACTACACATAAACCACTTGCCCTACTTCTCACTTTCTCTCTTTCCTTCCCACGCACCTACTCTCCACATTCTTTTTTTTACCATACTTTCCACATTTTATGAAAAACTGATATATTATAAAAAAATATAATAAAATGAATAAGAAAAAAAGAGAAAACTGGAGAGAGGAATAAAGATTAGGAATAAATTGATAATATGTTTTTCATGTTTTATTATTTTATTAATAGTTATAAATTTTCAATTTTTATTGTGTTGTAATATGTTAGTTTTTAAATACAAGAACAATCTTATGAAATCAGTTAAATTTTTTTTTATAATGTTATTATTTGCATTTAAAATTGATCAATTTCATATTTTGGATATTTTCTATTTTTTTTCTTAAACTTTATAATAAAGAAATATCACATAAGTTCCTTTGCATATAAATTAATATTTTTAACAAATATGAAATTTACTTAAAATTAATATATCAATACCCTTGTTTATCTTATTATTTATTCACTTACTTTTCTTTACTTTAATTAGTTTTACTAAAAAATAGTATTAAAAATTTATATAATTTTATTTAAAAAAAATTATTTACAATTTTAAAATTTTCTAAGTAAAACTAAATATAAATATTTAATTTTTATAATTTTTAAATATTTATTATTTTTCCAGATTTTAATAGATTACATAACAAACACAAATTTGAAGACTAAATGTTGAAAATAGAAAAGAGAAATGAATACACGAATATAGTAAAAGAAGAAACAACACTATTCATATGACAAATATTGTTTCAGAAATAAGATTCACATCTATTTGACATTTGGCTCAATAAAAAAAAGTGTTGTTAACAAAAATATTATTAGTACTCCATACTATATTTTTTTATTGGTGATAATATACATTTTAAAAATTTATTTAATTGGATTAAAATTTATATTTAATTAAAATTAAATTAAATTGAATAATCGATAAATTTACATGTATTAGTACTATATTAGCTATGTTTTAATAAAATTTATGTGACTTTTTAATAAAATTTATGTGACTTTTTACATGTGTTCGTATTTATTAAAATAAATTTAAATTTATATTAATAATATAATATAAATGTGGGCATAATAATATTATTTATTTAATTTTAATATTAAACATAATTATATATAAATAAAAAATAAAAAATGCGGTGGCCAGTTTATATAATAGGGTTCAACTTTCTGAAAAAGCTGCACTTTGATAAATATTTGCTATGGCCATGTGACCCACCGATCAATGTAATTTCAGTATTTGTCATTACACTTGCACTACCACCTGTGTCTATATTACTTTCTGCCTATGCTTCCACTGCATTAAACTGCACCAAGTTACTTTACTCAACAGCTATATATCATGTCACCAACTAATCGAAGAATCATAACAAAAATATATTTCAAAGATCCCAACTAAATCTTGTTTTATTATCAATAGCATTCTTAACCCAAAACAAAACTGTGTTAACGAGTATCAAAACTCACGCCTTTATTAAGTATTCTTTGAAAATCCACGTCGATTAGAGATTAGAGCCTGTCGATTAAAGATTAGAGTCTTTCATTGTATGTAAGTGAGTATGGTATATAAATGGGTGCAAACCTCAACAACTAGTTTTATGAGGTTGAGTTGGGCTTAAAGTCCACCTTGTAATATATTCTCTTATATTAACCACTTACCGTCGCATATTTTGTTACATATCTTAACCACTTACAATTAACGAATATTTCTCGTTAACAACAGAAATTAACTGCACTCATTTTGGTGGAATTTGACTAAATATGTGAAATCAAATCAGTTAACTAGATATTATATAGATCTATAAGTATCATTTTCGACATCTAATTACTTTCTCATTCACTTGTATTCAATTATTTTGTAACTCCTACGAAGTTGAATGTGAAAACTTTGCTCGTTTAGCTCTGATATTCATATCGAACTACTCAAATTCATCTCGGGTAAGAACAAAAACCTTGTTATATTTTTAAAATGATATTTTTCCCTGACTCTTGGATAGAGAATTGAGTGAACTTGAGTTGACATGTATAAGTTATATCATACCATGCTATTAAGTGCATCTGAGTTGATATGTATCAGTCATGTTATGCTATTGAGTTGATATCTCAACTACATGTTGTGTTGGTTGAAATTAAAAGCAATTGTGAACCGAAATCAGTTTGTGTTGTGATACTTTTATGACTCTCCAGGGGTGGATTAATTAGATAATTTGGTGGTCCATCTATGTGGACACTAACCAGAACATGCTGAGACAAAACCATGGTACAATTTGTGGCTCATCGCTCACTTAAAAACGATTTTTCAACTACTAATTGTGGCAGTTAATTAGGAAAGAGTAGTTCTTTATCACTAATTAACTAAAGGGGTCTCCATTTTTTTTGTAAGAATTTGAGATTTTATATAAGGGATTAAAGAAAGGTAAATTGTAGAGGAGTTGTGTTTTTGTTTGCATATAATGGAGGGTTGAGTTACCTTACTGCTAAGGATAAAGGACACAAAGAGAGAAGTAGAAGAAACAGGACATGATGCAGTGCTTTGAGGTTCTTAAAAAGGTTGAGGTGGTTCACGCGGGTTCCATTCCATTCCAAATTTGATACAAAGGCATGGCCCCATAAAATTTCGTGTGCATGATCGAAAAATACTAGTTGAGTATTAGTTTGGTCGTTGAGGGAATTTAATTATCAACAGCTCTTCACCGGTGAGAATTTAATACTCCCAATCTATGGTTCAAATCAAGGAAATTTGCAACCTGCTACCTCCCAACCCTATTTTTATATATAACTACATTCACTCATGCTTTTCTTCCCTCATCTCTTTGCCAACCCTTTGTCCCCACATTCACCATATTAATCGATATAGTAGAAGTGACAGTTGATACCCCACCAATCGTGTTTGTGTGTATTGTCATCCATTTCTGCTAAAAATAGGAATTTGAGCTTAGTTTAAGCTTTTGGAACAGATTCTCATATTCTCTATTTGCGTGCGTGCTAGCAGAGAATTCACCATGGTGGGTATCTTTTCGTTGGTCACAGGGAGGCCTGGAGCCAGTGGATTTGGATCTTCCTCCACTGCTGAACAGGTTACGGAAGGAATTGATGCCAGCAACCTCACTGCAATCATCACAGGTCAGAATATAACATCAATTCCTAGTTTTTCACAATGTTTCACAGGACACACAAATGTTCACTCCATATATTTTATAATCTTATTCTAGCTAATTTTCGAAGAATCTTAATGTTAATTATCAATATTTTAAAAACAGGCTGTTGTTTTCTTGACAAAATTAAGTTTTCGAATTCAGTGTGATCCCCTGATTATGGCTGCATGAGTATCATTTTTTACAATATAAAAACTGGAGATAAAACCCACCGTTGGTTATGGTTCTGACTCTCACATGGTGTAAATAATTTTCATGATTTTACTACCTTCATGTTTGTCGTTTTTTAGACATTTGTTTGTGAATAGATTTATGTAACCGCAGGAGACAGGGTCTTCTCTTCACATGGTTTTGTTTTGTATCTTTTTTTTTTTTTCATTTTTAGTTGAGTGAAAAAATTGAAATGTTGAGAGCATCAACATGTGAGTTTGAGTGACAGTCGCTGCTTGAGTCTATGATTGTGTACCCTGTTGAAGTATTGCTCTGAAATCACGAAAAGGAGACATATTTTTGTGGTACAGAATGTTTGATGATGTTGTTCTTTATATGAATTTCCTTCCATTTGTGGCAACATTTTTAAGTTTGCAGATACTTGTGATTATTTTTTTCGTTATGTTGTCTGGTTGAGTCTTGATAAAGCTTTCATTTTTTGCCAATAGCATGAAGAAGATAATAAATTTTTGGTACAATTTACAAAGCATTTCACATGTAATTTGTAGAATAATGGAAAATTGCAAGCCACAGATTAAGAATGAGATGGAAGTTATGATTTTGGATGAGGTGAGGTGTTAATAAACTATTGTGCAGTATAAAACATTGGGAATGAAAATGCAGGAGGAGCAAGTGGAATAGGGTTGGAGACAGCACGTGTCTTGGCTCTTCGAAAGGCCCATGTCATTATTGCTGCGAGGAACATGGAGTCTGCAAAGGAAGCCAAACAACTCATACTGCATGAGAAGGAGTCAGCTCGAGTGGACATATTGAAACTCGACCTTTGCTCAGTCAACTCTGTCAGAACATTTGTTGACAACTTCATCGCCCTTGCTCTTCCTCTCAACATCTTAATGTGCTTTCTTTCACCCACTTTCTCTCTCTCAATACCACTGTGTTGGATTTAACATTCAGAGTTTTGGATCTCAGATAAAATATAAAAGTCATTCAAAACAAAATAGTTTGACATAAAACCAAACTCCTTTCATTTAAGAGCGAATTAAATTACTTGGCCCCATTTGCCGTTTCCCCGTACAATATGTAGATCTAATGCCATTTTTGTGATTTGGTTTCAGAAACAACGCAGGGGTCATGTTCTGCCCTTATCAGAAAACAGAAGATGGGATCGAGATGCAGTTTGCAACAAATCATCTTGGTTAATATCACTGTTTACTGTATTGAATAAATGTTAATTATACACTTTGTAACATTTTTTTCATTATAACATTGGAATTAAATAATAACTTTGTATATATTCTGATATATTCTGGAAAGTCTGATTTGCAGTATTCTCACCTCTCAGGTCATTTTCTCTTGACGAACCTTCTTCTTGACAAGATGAAACAAACAGCAAAAGAAACTGGAATAGAGGGCAGGATCGTTAATCTGTCATCAATTGCTCACTTATACACTTACGAAGAAGGGATTCGCTTTGATAACATCAATGAAGAAGATGGGTATGCAATGCATATGAGAGTTTAATTAAGGGTTATGCAACTCTGTGATAAATAATTAGTATAATCAGAGATAAAAATTGTATCAATGGAGATAACTATACATATTATTGGTATAACTTTTCAGATACTCTGACAAGAAGGCATATGGACAGTCCAAGTTAGCCAACATATTACACGCAAACGAGCTTTCTCGTCGCTTACAGGTGAACCTTTCTTTTGCTCAATTTTGGTTACTGATTAAGAAAAACAAAATTTTAAAACTAAGATGTATTGATGATAATGGTAAGAGAAAATAATAAAATATGTTTACTAAAAAGGTTAAAAAAAAATAACTTTATCTCAAGCATTTATTATTCCTTCATTTATTGACCATTTATTAATTTATACAGGAAGAGGGTGTGAACATCACGGCCAACTCAGTCCACCCAGGGGTGATAATGACTCCTCTCATGAGACACTCTTCTTTACTTATGAGTACGTAAAAATGACAACAACAGTAACAAAACACAAAACATTTAATGTTCTTTTCATCGTTCATACTAGACTGAGACAATATTATAATATCAAACAGATTTTTTGAAGACTTTTACCTTCTTCATGTGGAAGAGCGTCCCGCAGGTATTGTTGTCCTTCTAGCTTGGATTTTAATACAGATGCAAAATGTTGCTTTCGAGAGTACTCAAAAATGTGGAATCACCAATCATAATTCTCTCTGTTTTTCTAATTTTGTCCAAACAGGGAGCAGCCACAACGTGCTTTGTTGCTCTGCACCCAAGTTTGAAAGGGGTGTCTGGGAAGTACTTTCTGGATTGTAACGAGTATCAACCAAGTGCACATGCCTTAAACCAACTCTTAGGAAGAAATCTGTGGGATTTCAGCAACAAATTGCTTAACTCACTTTCTAAAGCTTAAATAATTTCACCAATAAACCCAACTATGTTTGGATATTAAATTAAAAGAACTTCTAAAAATTCTTTTAATCTGTATCCAAACGGTTAATTCATAATCGATGTAACAAAACTCTCTATGCTTACCTACAGAGCAGATATAATAATAAGTTTTAAATATGAGGGAAGATATTTCCCAAAGATATCTATATGATTAGTGCTTACACTTGACTTAATTTGTACGTTGTACGCGTTATATATAGTGTCCTCTTTTGTTGTATCAAACATATTATTAAATTAAACTGAAACTAAGATAGCAATGCGTTGTTAAAATTGGACTGTAAAATAAAATTTAGATTCAGCTTCGGTTGATTGTGCAGTCTGGTTGATTCAAATGATGTTTTTAAGGATTTTATAAACATATTAATGATGATTTAGTCCAATCAAACGATTAGTTTAATCAGATTTTGACTTTAAGCTATACACGCACTTAACTTCTGAAATCGTAATCACAATGGATACACTAGAGAATTCGACGTGTTAATTGGATTTACAAAGGCCAAAGTAACAAACTCTGAATTTTAAGTATTTTGATTTATTGTAAAATAATAATTGTTTAAAGCTTAGTACAATATTACAAAGTAATTTCACACTTAAAAAGTATTAATATTTAAAATTTAATTTTGATAAAAAAAACAGGTATAAAAATAAGAGTTTTTTTTCATAACTTCGAAAAATTGTAAATAATTTAATCGAAAACTTTAAAGATTACAAATACTTTACATTTCCTTTGCATCATATATGCAAAAGACAAAGCTAGAGTACAAATGAGACACTGTAGTTAACAACAAAAACATGTTTATGTGTAGTGTAAAAGAGACATAAGTAAATTTAGGAAGAGAAAGAAAAAAAGGAGAATAGGGAAAAACTAGGTGGGAATAGAAGAGTGTGTGGTTTGATGATGCTCCCACAGGCCCACAGCTCTTACTACGCAAGCAGAAGCAGCTACAATTAACGCTGCAAAAATTGGTGGAACGATGACATCGATGCTGGTTTTGGTGAGAAGACGAGCAGGGAAACACGGTGTTTCCTCCAACGGAACTCTAACAAGGGATCCATCGTTAGTTTTGCACGTACGAGAGGAAGCGATGGTGGAGACAAAAGCCACCTCGGTGGAGAGTGAAGCAACCGCCACCGTAAACGTCATTAGCGCCACCCAACTCAGAGCAGACATTAGCAGAGGCCACGAACGGATGAAATTAGAGAGCCACAAAAACATTGCCATCCAAGTTATTAAAGTAGTATTTGCTGTGGAATAATCTTCAATGAAAACACCAAACATTAAAGGAGAACTGAACTTAAAAAAGTACTATTAACCTAATCAAAGCTACTTTTTGAGATGAGGGGTGGTTGGAGTTTTGGGTGAGGGTTTGGAGTGCTGGACTCTCCTTCGTGGGTTGGTTGTTGCAGATTAGGTTTAGATTATTAAGCTGGAAAGTGAAGAGCTATTTCATCACATCTGATGAAATTTTAGGTCAACTTGTTAGTTTTTGGGAGAAAAAAAAACTTTTAAGACAGATAAATAATTGTGCACAAAATTTCTTAAAATTGATATCAAGGTTAAGTTATGAATAAATTTTATTTCATACTCTATTACTTAAAAAAATAACTATTCTACGATATTTTTAAAATAAAATATTATATTATAATAAAATAATAATTTTTTTAGGTGTGTAAAGGGTAAGAAATGAAGTTATCGTTGCCCTAAAACTCATTTCAATAAAAAAAATCTTAGAATCGAAATCTTTCAAGAATTTTTATTTTATTGTACACATTGTAAGATGTCATATAAATCCAAAGAAGAAATTAGGCCAAAAATAAGTTTGCCATTTATTGTCCAAAAAGCTATTTGGTAGCTACAAAAAATAGCTTAAAATTGTAGTAAGCATACTGATGCAATAAGAATTTTGTAATGAATAACTTGTAAAAAAAGTGAAGTAGCATTAACTTCACCCTTCCCAGCCTTCTCCTCCACTCGCAAATTTTCATTTCTACCTATACTTATCTTCAAAGAAAATTGCACTGTCCACTTATTTTCCTTCTTTTGACTCATCTTAGCTTCGGGAAATCCTAAACCTTCACTCCTCCCTCAACAAAATTTGCGAAATTGTTTACTTGTTACACTTTAACAATCAGCAGACTTTATATTTATACACCCTTTTCAATTTATTGCATGCTATGATTGCAAGGAAATATATGTATATAATTTTATGAGTAAATTTCTCTATATTTTACAAAAAAAAATAAACAGTACACACAAAAAGGAAATCAAGAAGTGAGAACAATTATTATATAATTATTTGTATGACACATATTATGTACATATATAAATATACAATCAAATTTACTATTTTATTTATGTGCATTAATTTAAATCATTCTTATAATGACTAGGCAGGATAAAAGCAATGTAAATGACCATCTAATCTAATTCAAAGATCACTTATTTAATCACTTATTTAATCTCTTAAAGTCAAACCTCCAACTACATATAATTTAAATGTCTAGTTTATCTAAATAGTGTGAAGTTAGACATAAAGTAAACTAGGAATACCATTGTTAAGTTAAATGAATATCAATCAAGTAGAATAATAAAGTAAAAAGATGGTTCCTTATTCAGGTCATTATACACAAATTACACAAAATAATGAGGTTAGGGACACCCCACTTAATAAGAAGAATATAAATTGATTAGTTTACATATATAATAAATATCATCCTTTACTTGAATACTTTTGAAGATCGACATATTGATTTGTCATGTTTTCTCTCTTCTATTTTTTGTTATTTCTTTTTCAAGAGTGTGTGTATACATCTTAAATCAATATTCTTACTTATAATAATTACATTTCTCTTAGATTGAAGATAAATCTTCCTGGTAATTGGGAAAACTATAATTCAGTAAATTACACCTAGAAAGTTTTAATAGAGTAAAAGAATTTTAGTAACCTTATCCTTACATTAAAGTTATCATATCATGATCAATAGAAATTAAGAATCTATTTGTTCTAATATAAATAAGTAGCCTAATAAGTTAACCTTGTTATTTCCTTTGATCATTTTTTGATTTGTCTTTATGATATGAAATTGTTGTCAAATGATTAATTAAGATTGTAAATGGTCTTAATATGTTCTAATACTTAGACAAAACAACTTATTTGGTTCATGATTCAGATGATTATTCTTTACATGCAAGTTTCTTTCCTTTGATGCAAATTGTTTATCTTTTCGTGAATCGGTCATGCAAGAGTTATTTCATCATGTATATTTTTTTACTAACATATCTCTGGCTCATGTCAAGCAAGTGTTTTACTATAGAATTTGTTGGATCATGAACATCAGAATGAAATCCTTTAGCATTTCTTGAGAGACTTTATGTCCATCTGCATCAAACGAAGATTCAATTGCGGGACTCTTTAGAAGGAAGGCACTGAGTGAAACTTTAAAAAATTTGATCATTATATCATACACAATATTTTAGACAAAACCTTATGTTTTTCATTACTTACTCCTAAAAAGGCACTAGCGCAAAAATATAAAATAAATGCGGTTATTTTACATTTACAAATGCGGTTATAGAACCGCATTTGATCAGCACGCATTCATAAATCGGAGATATACAAATGCGGTCATAGAACCGCATTTATAAATTTGATTTACAAATGCGGTTAATTAAAATAACCGCATTTGTATATTATTCTGAATGAGGGATGAGGGTTTAGGGGTTTAAGATATACGAATGCGGTCTTGGTAATAACCGCATTTGTAAATAGGAAAAACACATTTACAAATGCGGTTTTGGTAAATGACCGCATTTGTAAATAGTGTTTTTTTTTAAGTGCAGTTTGTATTGTGCATAAACCATATAAATTAATAACCTGCATAATGATCAAACCCAGCCAGACAAATACAGAAATATAGTAATCAATTGAGATCATCAAATGAACATTTACAAGTAATCAAATTACATATACATAAAACCACTATTGTTTACCTATGCTAGAGTTATAAAAATTTATGAAATATGTGGACCTATGCTAGAGTAATCAAATAACCTGCATAATGATCTAACATATGAAATGCCTTCCTCATTCATTGGTGTTTCTTCTGTGAATAACTGCATTGCAAAGTTGACATAAATTAGTTTTTAGATATATATATATGTTCAAGAATTATAAAAATGATTTAACATATATAGTACCTCTTTCCAACCAGTTTTAACTCCTAGTCTTATAATGGTAATCATCCATTGCATAATGTAATAGCCACACTCATAGCTTCCTGGTTGTTTATTACACTATAATTCAATAAAAAGTAATATGTTAGTATATTGATAAACAATGATAATAGAGTAAGAAAAAAATTACAAACCTTTATTCTTATCCAATTCAAATTATTTGAACTTGATCGACCTTTTAGGATGTTATATCCACGCCATGAACTGGTTAATACAAAAAACCTCGTTAGTAGATGGTTAATTAGTAACATATACAAAGTTTAGTTTATAATGTACTTACGTATCAATGATATCCTTAAATTTTGTGGGAATCTTCTTGTGTAGGGAACAAAACCACATAGCAGTCTTATCAACCATTGATAAGACAAGTAACTGCCAATGATGCCTATATCATCAATGAAAAGAGTTAGTAAATATTTAAAACATGAAATAATAATAATTGATGACATATAATTAAACTTACTCATTAATATAAGGGCATAAATAAATTTGTTTTCCCTCTTTTTCCAGGGTGTTAGTGATGTATGCTTGAGTCTCAGATGACTTTGGTCCAACGGGATTAGTATATGCAGGATATAAGAATCCATACATATTTTCCTTCCCCTCAGTGATACAGACTCTATGCAAAAACCTACAAGTTTTTAGTTAAAGCATAATCAATAATAATTTAACATAAAGTAAATTGAATAATAGGTAAAGATACTTACATCATAAAAAACTGAATTATACTTATATTGAGCTCCTGTTTCCCAGATATAAATTCTGATAAATCTGTGTTGTAAATCATCAGTGGCAGTTCAGTATTTATTTGAAAAAATGTATCATCCCTCGAAACTGGAAAAGGTTCATTGCCAATCTGACTAGCAATGAGACGTAAGGAAGCTAGAGGATCGTCAACTGGAACCTCACGCTTCTTTTTCGGACTTGGTGGCCGAAAAGGTTTCTACAAGATAAACAACATTTGTATTAAATTATATGTAATATATAAATATAAATAAAAAATAATATAATGAAATGAAATTATTACATGAGGTTTGGGCATAGATCGAATGAGCTCTCTGGGTCAGGCAACGAATGTCTGAAATGCATCAGCCACAGTGGTTACCTCATCTGAAGGTAGTGGAACACAAGCATCAGGAAATCGTACTTTTTCAACTGTTACCTTCGCCACATCAGGGGAGAGAGGAACGTTATGTAAGGTGGTGGCGTTTTGATAGACTTTTCCAAGGGCCACCACCCGAGGAAGTTTGCCGCCCACTACCAGTAGCTCACAATCCTCCGTCTGCCCATTGATATCATCCCCTGATGTTGGAGGAGCCGCACAACTCCCCTTTGTGCTCTTGGGAGTGAGACTAACAAGGGGTTCAATCGGCTCAGCACAAACTTGTTGCGATAGAAACTCTTGTCGCATTCGATCATTCTCCTTTTTCATCTCTAGCCACATCAAATCAGTCTCCTTTCTCATCTCTTCCATTAATTCTTCACGTATCTTAGTCTTCATTTGAGTTTCGTTCTCTTTGGAGGAGGAGGATGACTGTCGTTCTGAAACTCCAAAATATAGTTTAATTCCGACCCCTTGTCCAGCTGCATGAACACGACCAGAGTGCTCAGGTCGTCCAATTGCTTCAACCAGGATATCGTGACGACCTTCAGCAACAAATTTACTGTCGGATTCCAAGGAATCCTGCAAGAGTACACAAAAATCATATTTTCACGGCATGCCATCTAACATTCTTAGCATCGTCTGGGTTTGCAAACAAACGCTTCATCCTTGGAATGATGGGAAGATACCACATAACCTTCATTGGGGGTCCATGCTTTTCCATCTCATCAATAGAATCATCATCTTTTTGTTTCAACTTATAACGTGATAACCCACACCTCGGACAACTTTTCAACAATTCAAAATCTTTCCGGTATAATATACAATCATTAGGACATGCATGTATCTTTTTGTACTCCATACCCATTGGACAGAATCTTTTTGGCCTCGTAATTACGATTAGGTAGAGTATTTCCCTCTGGAAGCACATCCTTCAATAGCTGGAGCAATTCCGTGAAGCTTTTATCAGTCCATCCGTTTATTGCCTTCAAATTCATCAATCTTAACACCGTCGACAACCGTGTGAAGTTAGTTGATCCAGGATACAAAGGAGTCTCTGCATCTCTTGACATACTTCCATATCCATGCGCTTTTGCAAAACACTCAGCTCCCACATCACGAATCATGTCCTCCAATCGATCATCATCTCCATCATTGTGTACTGCTTCATCCATGGTAGAACCCACATATTCTTCAGTTACGGAAACACGTGGTAAATTTAATAATTCACCATGCCATGTCCAAGTTGTATAAGATCGAAGAAACCCATCACATAGCAGGTGTTCCCTCATGATATTCACATCCAATATCCTTCCATTCAAACAGTTAACGCACGGACACCTGATCTTTGCTCCATCATGACCACTAATAATCGCGTTACGCTGCGCAAATTGTATAAATTCCTCTACTCCCCTTTCGTACTCATCACTTATACGAACAACATTAATCCAACCTCGATCCATTATATATTCTGGAATAGTTAGGATTTTCTAATAATTAGTATTCTATCTCACACATTTGCCGAGGGTCGAACACCCCCGGACTCAATCCAAACACGATAATTCTATTCTAAAAGTAACAACTAACATAACATTAAACTTTTATTAAAATGTAATTAACAAATAACTAAATATATAATATAAATTTAAGAAAATACAAATTATATAATACAAATTTATATATAATAATATATAAATTATAATACACAAATATAAATTCAAAATATTAAATAAAAATTCAAAAAATTTAAAATACAACACCAACCTTTCCATGAACCAAGTTGCTGGTGATCAGCGAAGCGGTGGCGGTGGCGGAGCATGGACAGACCAGCGAAGACCAATGGAACAGTAAGCTAGCTAAAATGCAAATGCGCCAACGAAGTAAGGAACGAAAATGCCAATGCCAATGAAGTAAGGAACGAAAATGAATGAATGAATGAACGAACGAAACTTACAATGGTGAAAATGCAGAGAGGACGCGAGCGCAAAAACAGTGGAAACGAAGAGCGGAGAAGAAAGTGAAAGTCTGAAACTGAGTGGCGCGCTTCAAATTTTAGGGTAAAAAGAATTTACAAATGCGGTTCTAGAGTAAAACCGCATTTGTAAATCAATGCACATTGATTTACAAATGCTGTCATATGAAAAACTGCATTTGTAAATCAAATTAATTTAAAAAATGTCACCGTGTTTTTTACAAATGCGTTTAATCGCAAACCCGCATTTAATAAGGAGTATTCTTTTAATCTTTTTGCACTAGTGAGGTTTTAAATTATTTAGATCATCCGGTGATAATGGATAATGTTAATCATAGTAGTAAAGTAATATATTATATTTTTTGAATGTTACATTTAGCATCCAAATAAAAGAGTTAAATCATAATTAGTAAGTAACGAAAAAAATTAAATAATTAATGTGTTTGGTCATTAATCTACCTATCTTATGGTTAATAAGTTGTACCGGTACTGGGCGAGGATGGGATCCACCTGCCTGCCTGATGCTTAGTCAACCTGATCGAGAGACCAAGAGGCC
This sequence comes from Phaseolus vulgaris, assembly GCF_051622355.1. NCBI lineage: Eukaryota > Viridiplantae > Streptophyta > Magnoliopsida > Fabales > Fabaceae > Phaseolus > Phaseolus vulgaris. The sequence continues at coordinate 46,296,553 of NC_143504.1, forward strand.
GAGGTCTTTGGAGACGAGGCCGAGGTCTTTGGAGACTTGGCCGAATGACCAAGAGGTCGAGACCTTTGGAGACTTGGCCGAGAGACCAAGAGGCCGAGACCTTTGGAGACTTGGCCGAGAGGCCGAGACCTTGGAAGGCTTGGCCGAGACAACCGAGACCACTGGAATATGGCCGATGGCCGACCCATACCATGATGTTTTGGTCGATGGCCGAACCCCATTACAATTAACGCTCAAACCGAGATTAGTAAAGCTAATCCATCATCAAGAATTAGGTAATGCAACCCTAAGCGGTATCCACCTCGATAAACGGGCCCAACAAGGTAGGCCCATTAGAATAATATAAATAGCACGCATTCCAAGGAGTAAGGTATGTCATTTATTACTGTTCACCTACCTGAGAGCTGATCACCCGCTTTACTGACTTGAGCGTCGGAGTGCCTTCGCAGGTACCCCCACCATCTGGTGTTCACCCGACGACCGAGTGCCGAGTGCCGAAGGATAAGCAGGAGGACGAGAAGAATCCCAGTTCATCACCCAGTCACCTGCCCGACCGAAGGAAGGAGAAGAAGACTTCAATAGTTCTCTAGGTCTCATCTCCCTAGTAGGAACAATTGGCGCCCACCGTGGGGACGAGGGAAACTAGCTGAAGGAAAAAAGTAGATGGTTTCGTCAAGAAGCATGGAAAGAATGACTGAAGCCGACCAAACAATGCTGCTGCTGTCTCTCCAGAGGGAGATGGCCGAGATGCGAAGAAAGGCCGAGGAGGCCGCTCGGAAAAATGAGCAAGAGCTGCAAGTTCTCCGCAGGGAGAACGAAGATATGAGAAAGAAGCTGGGGGAGGGAGGACCCTCTGTCATACCGACGAACGTGGTCGGCAAGTCCTACACCTCTCCGCCCGACCCAGATGTGGCCGAGGGACAAGAGGCCGACCCCCTCCCCGCGAGACTGAGATGGGCGACGAGTCGTGCCTAATCAGGTCCACCCGGACGACCCTGACGGCCGACCCGAACCGCTGACCTGAGAAGTGGAAGGGTTTCAACCGAGACCGATACGACGGGTCGACCGACCTGGACGAGCATATGGACGCCTACACCACCCATATGAGTCTTTACACCTCGGACGACGCCGTCTTGTGCCGAGTGTTCCCCACATCCTTGAAAGGTGCAGCCCTTAGTTGGTTCACCAAGCTCTCACCCAACTCCATCGACAGCTTTGCCACGCTCGTCGCAAAGTTCGAAACGCAATTCGCGACCAGCCGATTGCACCATCTGACCTCCATCGCTCTAGAAGGCATTCGCCAAGAGAAGGGAGAGTCGCTGAGAATCTTCGTGGATAGGTTCAGTAAAGTGGCGATGAGCATCCAGAATTTGAGTCCGGACGTCGCCATGCACCACATGCTGACGGTCCTGCGCCCGGGGCCCTTTGCCGACAACCTGTGCATGCAGCCGGTCGACAGCCTGGACGAGCTGAGAAAGAGAGCTGCTAAGTACATGCAGCTGGAAGAGCTAAGAGAATTCCGTAACCAGGAAAAGAAGGTTCGTCAGGGGCGGCCGGGTCAAAGGAACGACCGACGCCGGGAAAACCGAGACCGACCGATCCGTTTCTCGAGGTATACACCCCTTACGACCGAGCGAGGGAGGATTCTGGACGAAGCCCTCAACGCTGAGCTGATCCCTCCCCCAAGGAAGGTGGCCAACTCAAATAACGCCGACCGGAGGAAGCAGTGTCGGTACCACCAGAACACCGGACACTCAACCGACGAATGTCAGGCCCTTAAGGATAAGATCGAGGAACTTATCCAGGCTGGGCACCTCCGCCGTTTCATCAGGAATGGCCGAGACCCACCCGGTCGGGCGGATCCACCCAGGCAGACGAGGTCACCTCAGCGCGGCCGAGAAAACCAAAATAACAGAGACGACCGACAACCCGCAAGGGCCGATCCCCCTCGAAGAGATGATCCCTCCAGGGAGGCCGATAGGAGAGGTAACCGAGAGGTTATCAACACTATAGCCGGCGGCTTCGCCGGGGGAGGAAGCACAAACAACACCCGAAAGAAGCACCTCCGGGCGGTACACCAGGTAAACGCTGTGGCGTTCCGACCGAGAATGCCACCCATCACGTTGACGGACGAGGACTTCAAAGGCGTAGACTACCGCCAACAGGACGACCCGATGGTGATAGCGGTCGACATAGATCGATTCACCATAAGGAAGACCCTCGTGGACCAAGAAAGTTCGGTAGATATCCTCTACTGGAAAACTTTCAAGGCCATGAGAATGACCGAGGCCTAGATGATGCCATACGACGACCACGTGGTAGGATTCTCGGGCGAAAGGGTGGGTACCAAGGGGTATATCGACTTGTACACCACCTTCGGAGAGGGGAAGAACACCGGGACCATCAAAATCCGGTACCTGGTCATCGACGCCAACACCTCCTACAACATCCTCCTCGGCCGACCATCCATCAACCGGCTGATGGCCATAGTATCAACCCCTCACCTCGCAATGAAGTTCCCTTCAAAAACAGGGGACATTCTCACGGTCCACGTAGACCAAAAAGAAGCACGAGAGTGCTACGCCGAGAGCCTCCGGGTGGAACCTTTAAGGGCCGACATCTCTCCCCTCAGAGTAAGGAAGTCCTCCCGAAAAGACCGCTCTCCCAGGAAGGACCGACCGAGGGAAATCAAGCCAACCGTGGCGTTGGTGGACCTCGACCCCCGGGCGACCGAAGACAAACTGAAGGCGAGAGAAGAGCTAAGGAGAGTCCCCCTCCTCGACGAAGAACACAGCACGGCTGTAGGAACAGCCTTGGCAGCGGCCGAGGCCGAGACCATGCATGTCGCGCTAAAAAAGAATATCGACATGTTCGCTTGGACGCCGGCCGACATGCCGGGTGTGAGCCCCGATGTCATCACCCATCGGTTGTCAATATTCAAGGAAGCCCGCCCGATCTCCCAAAAGAAGAGGGACTTGGGCAACGAAAAGCGACTCGCGGCGAAGGAGGAAGCCAACAAGCTCCTGTCGGCCGGATTCATAAGGGAGGCCCGATACACGACATGGCTGGCCAACGTCGTCATGGTCACCAAGCCTAACGGTAACTGGAGGATGTGCGTCGACTACAGAAACATCAACAGCGCATGTCCGAATGACATCTACCACCTCCCGAACATTGACCGCCTGGTGGATGGGGCGGCCGGCCACAAAATTATGAGCATCCTGGACGCTTACTCTAGCTACAACCAGATAAGCATGCACCCGAGGGACAAGGAGAAGACGACCTTTATGACGGCTGACGCCAACTACTACTACGAGGTCATGCCGTTCGGCCTCAAGAACGCAGGGGCGACCTACCAGCGTCTCATGGACAAAGTTTTCAAGGGTCTGATAGGCCGGGCGGTAGAAGTCTATGTGGACGACATAGTCGTGAAATCCGACTCGTTCGAGCAACATCTGAAGGATCTGGACGGGGTCTTCAGGGCTCTAAGGGGAGTCAACATGAAACTCAACCCCGAGAAATGTACTTTCAGGGTGGAGGGAGGAAAGTTCCTAGGCTTCATGCTCACCCACCGAGGGATAGAGGCCAACCCCGACAAATGTCAGGCCATACTCAACATGAGAAGTCCGAACACCGTGAAGGAGGTACAACAACTCCTTGGTCGGCTGACTACCCTCTCTCGATTTGTCCCCCGCCTGGCCGAGAGGACGAGGCCAATCCGAAAGGGGAAAAAATTCGTCTGGGACGACCAATATGAGGAAATCTTAAAACAATTCAAGGAGTTCCTCACATCCCCGGCCGTCATCCAGAAGCCGAGGCCCGACAACCCAATCCTAGTATATCTAGCAGTCTCGGAGGAAGCAGTCAGCGCTGCCCTAGTGCAGGAAGCCGAGGGCGAGGAGCGACCCGTATACTTTGTCAGCCGAACCCTCCACTCGGCCGACACCCGATATCAGATGATTGAGAAGGTGGCTCTCGCACTCGTCCTCACGGCAAGGCGGATGCGCCCCTACTTCCAAAATCACTCCATAACTGTAAGAACCGACTACCCTATTTTTAAAATTTTATCTAAACCGGACCTTGCAGGGAGGATGATAGGATGGTCGGTCGAACTCTCCGAGTTCGACATACGCTATGAGCCGAGGGGCGCCATCAAGTCTCAATGCTTGGCCGACTTCTCGGCCGAGCTGACACCGCTACCCACCCTCGCGGGCGGGTGGACTCTCTATGTGGACGGCTCCTCAAATAAAACAGCCTGTGGAGCGGGAGTCGTTCTGGAGGGGTCGGGCGACCTCTTCTTGGAACAAGCTTTCCAGTTTGGATTCCGGGCGACCAACAACCAGGCCGAGTACGAGGCCTTGCTGGCCGGGCTGAACCTAGCCTACGACATGGGAGCGCGCGAGGTTACATGCAAAAGCGACTCCCAGGTGATGGTCGGCCAAGTCAATGGAGATTTCGAGGTTAAAGAGCCTTTGTTGCAGCGGTACTACCACGCGACCAAAAACAGTATCGCCCGCTTCAGCAAAGCACCCTTGCAACACATACCGAGGGAGGACAACAAAAGGGTCGACATCCTATCCAAGCTCTCGGTCACAAAAAAGAAGAGCCATCAGAGGTCAGTCATACAAATATGGCTGAGACACCCTAGTGTGACGGAGGCCGAAGCGGAGTGTCTGGCTATAGAAGAGGACGAGGCCGAGGCCGACAACTGGATGAAGCCCGTCATCCAATACCTAACGGGCGGCACATGCAAGGCCGACCAAGAGAAGGCGATGAAGCAACAATGCACCCGGTACACCATGATCAACGAAGATTTGTACCGGAGAGGCTACTCGACCCCCTTGCTAAAATGCATCACCAATAAAAGGGTCGAGTACATTTTGGCCGAGATCCATGAGGGAATCTGCGGAAATCATGCCGGGGCGAGGACGATGGCCGCCAAGGTCTTGAGAGCCGGCTACTACTGGCCGACCATACAGGGCGACTGTGCCGAATACGTGAAGAAATGCGCCAAGTGCCGAGAGTTCGGCCCCCTCCACCACACCAGGCCGGAAGAGCTGCACAGCATCACCTCCCCGTGGCCGTTCGCCATGTGGGGGATGGACATTATCGGTCCATTCTCCCCAGGGAAGGGGCGAACCAAGTTCCTCCTGGTGGGAGTCGACTACTTCACAGAATGGATCGAGGCCGAACCCCTCGCCTCCATCTCGGCAAAGAATGTACAAAACTTCGTATGGAGGAGCATTGTCTGCCGATTCGGCGTCTCACACACAATAGTAACGGATAATGGCCGACAGTTTATCGACCGAGGCCTACAATCCTTCTATGACGACCTGGGCATCAAGTCCATCACGGCCTCGGTAGAACACCCACAAACCAATGGGCAGGCCGAGGCCGCCAACAAGGTCATACTCAACGAGCTGAAGAAGCGGCTGGGCAAAGCAAAGGGCCGATGGACCGATGAACTGATCGAGGTACTTTGGGCGTACAGGTGCACCCCCCAAACTACCACGCAGGAGACACCCTACATCCTGACATACGGAACCGAGGCTATGATCCCAGTGGAGGTGGCCAAGCCCACCATACGACGACTGATGTTCGATCTCACCCTGAACGAGGAAAGCCTAGCGGTTAACCTCGATCTGATAAGTGAGTTTCGTGACAAAAGCAGGATTCGGGAGGCCGCCTGCAAAGCCCGGGCGTCCAGACGGTACAACACAAAGGCCCGACCGAGAAGTTTTCAGAAGGGCGACCCCATCTGGAGAATGCGCAGCGACGCACGAAAAAATGAAGGGAAGTTCTCATCCAACTGGGAGGGGCCTTTCCGAGTCCGAGAAGTCGCGCAGGGAGGAGCTTATCATCTAGAATGGCTTTCAGGAAAAATTGTACCGAGGACGTGGAATGCCACACACCTCAAGTTCTACTACAGTTAAAATCAATAAAATCACGCACTCTTTCCTCACCCAACCAGGGAGGTTTTAAAGAGGCGTTTTCATCAAAATGTCAGAAATATTTTGCCACCACCTCTCGGAAATGTTCTACCAAACAAGCAATGGCCGACCGACTGCCCACTTGCTCGATTAGCATCGCAAGTGCCGGCCGACCGACTGCCCACTTGCTCGATTAACATCGCAAGTGCCGGCCGACCGACTGCCCACTTGCTCGATTAACATCGCAAGTGTCGGCCGATCGACTGCCCACTTTGCTCGATTAACATCGCAAGTGCCGGCTGACCCACTACCCACCTGCTCGATTAACATCGCAAGTGCCGGCACCCACTTGCTCGATTAACATCGCAAGTGTCGGCCGACCGACTGCCCACTTGCTCGATTAACATCGCAAGTGTCAGCCGACCCACTGCCCACCTGCTCGATTAACATCGCAAGTGTCGGCCGACCCACTGCCCACCTGCTCGATTAACATCGCAAGTGCCGGCCGACCGACTACCCACTTGCTCGATTAACATCGCAAGTGCCGGCCGACCGACTGCCCACTTGCTCGATTAACATCACAAGTGCCGGCCTACCAACTGCCCACTTGCTCGATTAACATCGCAAATTAAGGCCGAACGCCCGAATTATATTTATCGCAATTAATGGTCGACCACCTTATACTTTTCTTGCTCAAATTTAAACGTTCGTAACTAAAACGGCCGATCACCCATACCTCACTTGCTCGAACTTAACGATCGCAGCTAATGGCCGATCACCCATATATACTTGCTCGAGCCTATAATTTGCAGTTAATGGCCGACCGCCCATATTTTACTCGCTTGAGCCTAACATTTGCAGTTAATGGCCGATCGCCCATATTTTACTCGCTTGAGCCTAACATTTGCAGTTAATGGTCGATCGCCCATATTTTACTCGCTTGAACCTAACATTCGCAGTTAATGGCCGATCGCCCATATTTTACTTGCTCGAACCTCACGTTCGTAGTTAATGGCCGATCGCCCGCATTTTACTCGCTCAAATCTTGACGCTCGCAGTTGTGGGCGACTGCGCGAATCAATGGGAGACCGGTAGGTTAACTTATAAGTTTTCACACAAAACAAAGATGAAAGGCAGATAGACAATATATTGATGATGGAAAGAGGGCGATACAACAAAAAGCAAAATAACGAAGCCACACCCCGGCTTCGGAGGAAATTAAAAATCAAGAACAGGCCACACCTCGGCCGAGGGTAAACCTAATCTTGAATCTCGACGAACTTACCCTCCTCAGCCCCAGCCTCCCCACCCGGAGCCTCGACCTCCCCCACTTGGGTCCCGGCCGGCGCAATTTCTTGAGCAGCCAAAGCAGCCGCCTCAGCACTCGGCATCAACCGACCCTGATAAACTTCGCAGTCAAGGTCGAAGCTACCAGAAGTCGGCGGTCCGCCATAAAGCAAATGCGCTTGACGCACGGCCCTTTCGAAGCACTGCTTCAGCAACTCCTCGGCCTCTTCATAATTTTCATCAAGCTCGGCCTTGGCTTGCTCCTTGGCAAGTTGAAGGGCGGCCATCTCAGTGGCCGAGGCAGAGAGCTGCTCACCCCTCTCCTCGACCAGCTCCTTTAATTTGGCAATTTCAGCAGCCGCCCTCAACCTCTCGTCCTCCAGCTGTCGTCTCGCCTCGGCCGCCTCCTTCTGCGCGAACTCCTTCTCGGCCGCCTCCGTAGCAATCAGTGCCGATAAGTTGGTGTTGCGGCCAGAGATTGCTCCAAGTCATGATTGGCCTCAGACAGCTTGTGCTCCAAAGCCAACACCTCCTCGGCCTGACACTCTCGGCCAACAAGCCCGCCCTGAAAGAGGACGACCGAGCGGCACATCAATTCAAAGCCACTCTTTAGGAGGTCCGAGGGAGAGACGTCGCGAAGGGAGTCTCGGGCCTCATCTGGAAGAGCCATGCGAACTCTTCGAGAAAATCGGTACCCACCCCCCAAGAGGTCGAAGGGCGTGGGCGCAGCCCGAGCGTCGACTTCTGATGGCCCGGCTGCCGCATGCACCAAAGACCCGGGCGAGCGTGTCACTGCCTCGGCAATCCCTCGCCGAGAAGGAGGGGGCGTCGGCATGGACCCGGGCGATCGGGTGGTGGTGGAAATATTGCTAACGTCCCTCGGACGTTTCTTGGACCTGTGGGTGGGGCCGGCCGGCCCCTTAGACTTCTGAGAAGGACCAGCCGCCCCTGTATCGCTTGGCGGCGGGATCACCTCTAAACTCCGATGACCCTTGCGATCGGCCGCTTTTTGTCGGTGCTTGTTGAGTACGCTAACGGCCGCCGGTCGTTCGTTAACCATGATTTCTCTGCAAAACAAAAAATAAACAAGTTAGATCACACGCAAGTCAAAAGAGACCGACCGCCCTAGACAAGTTAAACACATACCCCTCACGGCCGCCCATCGCGCAAACTTGGTATACGCGCCGATCAGCCCCCGGCATGGAAGCTTCCTCGGTAGGGCGTCAAAAAGGGCAAAAACCCCCAACTCGTCCTCACCCTCTATCGGCCTCGGCCACTCCTTGAAATCACAGGGATTCCGAGTCCAGTATAGAGGGAACCTCGACCAACCGGCCGAGTCAAAAAAGAAGGGGGTCGCCTCGGGACGAATGACGACCTTCACAAACCTCTCCTTGAAACGTTTATACGAGAGGGCGAAGGAGTCAAACAACACCAAACCCGGCCTCCCGGCCAAAGAATGCCAAGCAGCCTTTTGGGCGGGGTGAGACTTATAATAAGAAAGGAAACAAGAGGGGGTGGGATGAAGGCGCATAACATCACACAACAGGCGAAAGGCCTGAAGGGACGCCCAGGTATTCGGGTGAACCTGGGTAGGAGCCACGTTAAGCGTCCGAAGGACGCCCATCGTAAACTCGTCAAAAGGGAGAGAAACATAAAGGTCTTTGAAAAAACAGGCATACATATAAAAAAATGGGGGGCCAACGCCTGCCCGCCCCATACACACGCTTTCGGCCGCCCCACAAGGCAAGACGTCGAAGTAACTCGAGTACTCTTCCGCCTTTAAGATCGGATGACGGGCCAAGAACTTGGCCACAGACAACTCGGTCTCATAGAGGGACGAGATCTCGACTACTCGAGGATCCACCCAGCTAAGGTCCTCCAAAGGAATAACCGCCAGGGGAGAGTCCGGCCGACCAACAACGTCAGTTGAGATATCCATCAGGAGAGAATTTGATCGATCAATAGCGTTGGCCGAGACATCCCCCTTACAACCTCTACCCTAGGCGACACCTCGGCCACCCCAACCGAGGTAGGCTTAGCAGAGGAGGTGGAAGAAGAGGAAAAAGAGGAAGAGGAAGATGACGACGACTTTCCGAAACAAGAAGGGCGACCGAGAGAAGGAGAAGAATGGCCGGACGAAGAAGACGTTGGCCGAGACACGGTCGACATCACTAACCTTGTAAATAATGGACGAGGCCAAACCTAGTAAAAATGGGCGACAAGTCGCTCGGATCTCGGAGCTAGGGGCGAAAGAACACTCAGCTATCAGACAAAGCTCAGAAATGAAGACACAGCGTCACGGCACCATGGAGACCCCTATTTATAAGGCCCATGGGCCTCGGAATGCAAAACGTCAATCCAATCTCAACCGTTGGATCTTGTAGATCTAACGGTCCACAAACTCCCCCGCCCAAAAAACCCCTCAACAATGCACGTCACGTCGCGCCGTCTGAGGTCATGTCACGCCGCCTAGTCAAGTCATACCTCGAGAAATGAAACGCCCGCACGACCAAGGGAGGCCGACCGACTCCCATCATTAAAGACTCATCGGACAAAACTTACGCATCTGCCCTTGAGCCTGGGGGGCAAGTGTACCGGTACTGGGCGAGGATGGGACCCACCTGCCTGCCCGATGCTTAGTCAACCTGACCGAGAGACCAAGAGGCCGAGGTCTTTGGACACTTGGCCGAACGACCAAGAGGCCGAGACCTTGGAAGGCTTGGCCGAGACGACCGAGAGGCCGAGACGACCGAGACCAATGGAATATGGCCGATGGCCGACCCATACCATGATGATTTGGCCGATGGTCGAACCCCATTACAATTAACGCTCAAACCGAGATCAGTAAAGTTAATCCATCATCAAGAATTAGGTAATGCAGCCCTAAGCGGTATCCACCTCGATAAATGGGCCCAACAAGGTAGGCCCATTAGAATAATATAAATAGCACGCATTCCAAGGAGTAAGGTATGTCATTTATTACTGTTCACCTACCTGAGAGCTTACCATCCGCTTTACTGACTTGAGCGTCGGAGTGCCTTCGCAGGTACCCCCACCATTCGGTGTTCACCCGACAACCGAGTGCCGAAGGATAAGCAGGAGAACGAGAAGAATCCCAGTTCATCACCCAGTCACCTGCCCGACCGAAGGAAGGAGAAGAAGACTTCAATAGTTCTTTAGGTCCCATCTCCCTAGTAGGAACATAAGTAGAATGAATAATGAGTGGAATAAACATATAATAGGGTTTTTGGGATGAGTTTGGTAACTATTATCTATATTTAATTTTTAATATGAATGTATGGTATACTAAAAGAAAATCATTAATTAGAAATCAATTTTTTAGAGAAAAAAAATTATTAGTTTGTATATTGATTAAATTAGATACTATTTTAAAGACTAAAAAATTTTTTGGTTGCTAAATTAGTTTCTATTATTGATAAATAGTTTCTAAATTAGTATCTAATTAGCTACCTAAGTTTTAACTACCGATAATTTAGATTCTAAGGTTGGTATTTAATCAGATACCAATTTAGAAATCATTTATCAATAATAGAAACTAATTTAGATACTAATAATTTTTTTATTATCTAAAATAGTATCTAATTTTATCATATAGCAACTAATTATTTTTTGTCTTTAAGATTGATTTTTATTTAATTATTTTCTATTTCATTCTTTAAAAAATGAAGTCAATCTCATTTGATGCATATACAATGTTTCTTATATATATATATATATATATATATATATATATATATATATATATATAACTATTTTTTTGCTAATAAAATAAAAATTAGGCAATATAAATTAAAGTGCTACAAACTGTTAGAAACTTGGAAAATGTTGATGTAGTATACTTGTAAAATATACCTTGATTTTTTTTTTTGCATAGCTTAGCTTCTTATGAATTATAAAAATCTATTATAAAATTATTTATAGTTTTCTACACTACATTTACATTAAATTAATTCATTGCCTTTAGCACACTATAAATAGAATTTAGCAATTATATAAAAGTATTTCATTGCCTTTAGCTCCCTCTTTTCAAAGCAAGTATATCATATTATTTTAATTACAACTTTTATATATATATATATATATATCATTTACTTTAATTTTCTTATTTATTAATGTCATTATGAACAAGTTTTACCTCTTATTGATCAATTAAATATTTGATTATACAAATATTTAGTAACTCGTCTCCCTTCAAGAATGAACTGTTACAAGAATTTAAAGAGCATCAATTATTTATTGGAAATGAACATTTTAGGATTAACAAATTTTTTATAGTTAAATTTTTTTTATGTAGTTATTTAAGTTTTAGTAAAATATACAACTGTTTACACATTATATTATTAAGATTTATTTAAAAATCTTTGTCTATGAATTGCATTTGTTATATTGAATATTTGTTATGTAAATAGAAAAATGATTAAATAACTTTATATATATATATATATATATATATATATATAAATGTAGTACACACCAAAAAAAATTCTTAAGAGTTAATGATTATTTGCAGGTTATTTTTGTTGCTATAAAGGAGTTAATGAGAGTGATCTTTTGTCTCTTTTATTTTTCTATTTGGTTGAAGAGGGTTTCACTAAAGGTTCTCTAAGTTGGTGCAAGAGTGCCATATCACCAGATGACTAGTACCTAAGGTAAAAAAATCCCCTCAAATATTGGTATATGCTAATGACATATTTTTGTTTTACATGTCAGTGATTCATTTCTCATTAACATTAAAAGGATTTTAGACTCCTATTGTTGTTGGTCAATCAAAGCAAAAGTTCTTTCTCACATACCTTGGTATCCCTTTTTTTTAAAGGTGCTCCTAAAACTTAACACTTTTCTTCTATTATGGAAAAAAGTTTAAACGAAACTTCAAAATTGGAAAGGTAAGCCTTCTCATCATATTGTAATTATTATTTAATTACTTTTATTTCCTTTAGCTGTTGTCGGTTACTTAACATAATCACATCCGTTTCTTTTCCTTTTTAAAAGGGGCTTCCTCTGTTTGCTTGTACAGTTAGTTCAATACATTCAATAATAAAGAGAGTTTTCTAATGGATAAAGAATACAAAGCCTCTGTCATGTAAGGGTTTTTCTTTACTTTCAAAATACAAACACTAATTCTCTTCATGGTATCAAGAGCGGGTTGAAGAACCCTGTTATGATTCCGTTGTGTTCGTCACCGTCAATCATTCTATTTCTTCTTTGTGTGTCTTTGTTCGTTCTTGCTTTTCCATGGCTTCCTCGCCTGTCAAAAAAGATGATCCCGAGCCCAAGGTTTCTGAGGTCAAGGTTTTCAAGGATCCCTCTGGAGATCCTTCTAGTGTTTATTACCTTCATCCCGGTGAGAACCCTAGAGCTATTCTTGTTCATCCTCAACTCAGTGAGCAAAATTACCATTCTTGGAGTAGAAATATAAGAAGAGCGCTCGCTCTTGTCGAAGAACAAATTGAAATTCGTTGATGGCAGTATTGACATGTTGTCTTGGATCAATCGCACCCTGTCTACACAAATTTCCGAAAGCGTGGTCTACATCGACATTGCAAAGAATCTCTTAGATGATTTGAAAGAACGTTTTTCAAGAGGCAACCATTTCAGATCTCCGATTTACTCCAAGAGATTCACTCCATCAAACAAGGTGAGAGAAATGTTACCCAATTTTATACTAGTCTGAAAATTCTTTGGGAAGAATTAGAATATTTGAGACATATACCAAGATGCAAATGTGGCGGTACCTCTCAATGTGATCTGTCAAGAATCTCTCACAATTACAGAGACTTAGATTACTGATGAGCATATATTTATTCACACTCACTAGCCTTAATCATATATTATTGAACTATAATAATAAATAAATCCATTGTTTTAATTAATATTCTTATAATTGGGTTTATTTGGGCCTTAACTATTATTTTTGGTAATTTTATGTTTTTAGGGTAAATGATATGAAGTTGTCTACCTTTGTGAATGAGCCCAATATGCAAAAGTCCAAGTTGTTTCTTTGAATGAAAACAGAAAACAAATTTTGAGGAGAAGAAAGAGAAAATAAAAGCTACAAGATCCCAGAAACAGAATTGGAAGCAAATCTTCTGCAAAATGAAAAGAATTATGGAAAGTGGAAACTGTTTACAAAATCTAAACTGCAATATTTTCCCAAAATCCTTGGAGCAGAAAAGTCTATAAAAAGACACAAGCATCAAAGAGAAAAAGAGAGCTTCATAGGGTTTTCTTAGTTTATTTTCTTCTTTGTAATTCTTTTGTTTTGCCTCCGCATGGAAGGCTAAACCTTTTTGGTTGATTCTCTTGTAATTTCCCATTGAGTTCTGAGGTTTTGTTCAATAAAAGTTTCGATTTTTAATTCTCTATAGCAGTTGTTTTTATTGTCTAATCTCATGGAAAACTAGTTTTTGTGAGAGGTTGTACTTGAATGCATGATTGAGAGTCTTCCTTGACTTAAATTTTGGTTTCTTAGTTAGTTTGCATTGTTCTAATTAATTTCTTGGGCGCATGATTCAAGAGAGAGGAGGTAAGCATTCCCATGGAATATACACATGGAACAAAGTGGGTATGGATTAAACTAGTAGACGCATGCTTTACTAGTGAGTTTCAGTTGAATCAGATCGGTGCATGTTCAATCTGGTTTAGCTTTGTTGGAGGATTGAGAAAAGATTAATCTTTAGAGAACCTGTGAAGAATTCAATGGTGGAAGAACTTGGGGATCAACTGCTTTTTATTTTCTATTTCAATCTCTTTAATATTTTTCTGCACAACTATCTAACCCCTTTTTATTATTATTGTTATTACTAACTTTTCATTACTTGTAGATAGGTTTTTAACTCTATTCACTGAAATCACTATTGGATTTGTTGGAAAACGACTTGGGGTCATATGGCCACAATTATACTATTATCTCTCTAGTGTTAGACAATTTTATGCTAGAATCATATTAATTTGATAGCAAAATGACAGTTATCAAGTACGTTATATGTTTTCTGAAAGGGCTTAATGAGGTTTACAGTACTGTGAAAACCCGTCTTGATGATGGAACCCCTTCCCAACATTGGTCGTGTGTTTGCCATGTTGATTCAGCATGAACGTCAGCTTAATGGAAATGGAAATTTGGATAATAGAGTTGTGATTAATCTGGCTGAGAAACAACAAAATTGGAATGGCACTAACAAACAGAATAACTGGAAATTGCAAGATCAAGAGAATTGGAAACCGCAAGGGAGAAATAACAACTGGAAAGGAGGAAGAGGTCAAGGTAGAAGCTATACTCAAGGGAAGCAATGCTCATATTGTCACAGACAAATCACACAATTGATGAATGTTATGCCAAGCACGGGTACCCTCCATGGTACAAGCAAAGAAATGAGAATTCTGAAAGGGAGAAAGACAATGACCAATCTTGCAATATTGTTCAAAGAAGTGATGATAGTCAAATTCATAGAAACAATAGTGATCAAGATATAAGACAGAATACTCCTCCTTTCACTGTTGAACAAATTCAACGGCTTTTGAAGTTACTGCAAGAATCACCAAACCACAGTGTAAACCAAATACATAGTGTCAACAAAGATGTCTCAGCCACACATCATACCAAACCAGGTAAATCAAACTTTCATTGGATTCTCGATACAGGTGCTAATGATCATGTTACTTACGATAAAAACCAGTTTAATTTTTTTTTTTTAGAATTAAACCTGTTTTCATAAAACTGCCTGATAATTCATCTGTCACTGCTTAGTATGCTGGAACAATACAATTTGATAATAATCTTACCATTTATAATGTTCTGTACATACTAAATTTTGTGTTTAAATTGATTTATGTGCCTAAGTTGATTGATGATTCTAATTGTAAACTAATATTTTCTCTTAAGAGTTGTCAGATACAGGACAAGACGATTGGTCAAGCTAATTTGCATGGAGATTTATATTGTCTTCATGATCTTGTTAACATACACGAAGAAAAATATTTGATGAATTGTAATGTTCTTAATTCTAAAGAATATGATATTGACCTATGGCATTTTAGATTAGGCCATCCTTCCAAACATGTTGTTGAACAAGTTTGCAAAACTTTTCCTTATGTTAATTCTAGTTTTGATAAGTTGTGTGATATATGTCACCTTGCTAAACAACATAAACTCCCTTTTCAAATAAGTAATATTGTTTCTTTAAACACTTTTGATCTCATACATATAGATATATGGGGACCTATTGTTGTTAGCTCTATTCACGGTTATAAATACTTTCTTATTATTGTTGATGATTGTTCCAGGCACTCTTGGATTTTTCTTATGAAAACTAAAGGAGAAACTAGAAACTTATTACACAATTTTATCATTCTTGTTAAAAACCAGATTAATCGAAACATCAAAACTATTAGAACTGATGATGGAAAAGAATTTGATTGTAATGAATTGTATGAGAAATATGGCATTCTGCATCAAAGAACTTGTGTTGAAACTCTTCAACAAAATGTTGTTGTCGAAATAAAACACCAGCATATCATGAATGTCACACGTAGCCTTCTTTTTCAATCAGGTTTTGTCTAAAATCTACTGGTCTTATGTTGTTAGTCATGCTACTCATTTAATCAATAGACTTCCTTCAAAAAATTTGAAAGGTAAGTCTCCTTAAGAGATGTTATACTGCCAACCACCTACATATTTAAATCTTAAAACCTTTGGTTGCTTATGTTTTGCCTCCACTTTGGAAAACAATCGCAGTAAGCTTGAACCAAGATCTAGAAAAAGTGTTTTCATTGGATATAATACTGGCATTAAAGGGTATGTACTGCTTGATGTTAAAAGTAGAGAAATTTTTATCAGCAGAAATGTTATCTTTTATGAAAACATTTTTCCTTATAATCTAACAAATCACCACAATAAAAATAATGATAGTTTAATTCATGATGATGTTAATATCTTACTTGATCTTAATAGTTGTACTGGAAGTACCATGGCTGATTCAGGTAATATTGTTCATATTCAAAATTCTTATAACACACCATAAATTGCTCAAAATGCTTATTCTGTTTTGGAGATTCCGAACTGTATTGACAATCTGACAGAAAGTAACAACTTCAATAATATAGATCCTGACACTGTTATTCAAGATGGCCTTGGTAGTGATCTGAGACGATCTAGAAGAATAAAGAAAATTCCTTCCTATCTTGCTGATTATCACCATCAAATTGCAAATATGCACAAAAGTTCTAATTCTAATTTCAAAATCAAATATCCTATATCTTCTGTTTTGACTTATGATTTCCTATCTGACAAGCATTTGAATTTTACTTTGGCTATTTCTTCACATGTTGAACTCCACACTTATGAGGAAGCCATAAGAAACTCTAATTGGGTTGAAGCTATGAACAGAGAAGTTCGTGCTCTTCAAGCCAATAAGACACGGTATATCACTGAATTACCTCCTAATAAGACTTCTATTGGATGCAAATGGATTTACAAGATAAAGTAAAAATTATATGGTTCCATAGAAAGGTATAAAGCACGTTTAGTAGCTAAAGGGTATAATCAGTTAGAAGGTATAGATTTTTTAGATACTTTTTCTCCAGTTGCTAAGTTGACCACTATCCGTTTATTGCTTGCTCTTGCATCTGCACATAACTGGCACCTACATCAATTGGATGTGGACAATGCCTTTCTTCATGGAGATCTTGATGAAGAAGTCTATATGACTCCTCCTCCAGGACTCATCACCTCTAAACCTAACCAAGTTTGCAGATTAACAAAATCTTTGTATGGGCTTAAATAGGCAAGTAGACAATGGTTTGCCAAATTATCTTCATTTCTTATTTCTGTTGGGTTTATACAATCTAGTTCAGATTATACCTTATTCATTAAAAATACTGCATGCACTTTCACTGCTTTACTTGTTTATGTAGATGACATCATCCTTGCTGGAAATTCCATTGATGAGATCAACAGTATAAAGAACTCCTTGCATTCCAGTTTCAGAATTAAAGATCTGGGTCAACTCAAGTATTTTCTCGGATTGGAAATTGCTTGAACAATAAAAGGCATACATATATGTCAACACAAGTATGCCCTTGACATTCTCCACGAATGCGGAATGCTTTCCAGCAAGCCATCTTCTACTCCTTTGATTCATGATACCAAAGTTCTTTTTGAAGACAAGCCTCTTCTTCACAATGCCAATTCCTACCACAGATTAATTGGACGGCTTCTCTACTTAACCAACATTCGTCCTGACATCACCTTTGTTGTACATCTACTTAGTCAGTTTGTTCAACAGCCAACCATTCATCATCATCAAGCTGCTCAACATATTCTCTGATACATAAAAGCCAATCCTGCACAAGGCATTTTTTTTGCTGCTCACAATAGCATTCAACTGAAGGCCTTTAGTGCTTCTGATTGGGCTGCATGTCCAAATACAAGGCGATCCACGACTGGTCTTTGTATTTTTCTTGGTACTTCTCTTATTTCTTGGAAGTCCAAAAAGCATACCACCGTATCTCGTTCTTCCTCTGAAGTTGAATACCGTGCTCTTGCCATTACTACTTGTGAGGTTCAGTGGCTCATTCATCTTCTTAATGATTTTAATATCAAGCCTAATGCTACTACAGTTTTATACTGTGACAATCAAGCTGTCTGTCACATAGCTTTGAATCCAACTTTTCACGAAAGAACCAAGCATATTGACATCGACTGCCACGTTGTCCGAGAGAAGTTAAATGTTGGACTTTTTCATCTTCTTCCCATTCGATCTTGTGATCAACCAGCTGATATCTTCACCAAAGCTTTGAATCATTCTAATTTTCAAAACATCATTTTCAAGCTTGGAATAATGAGTATTCATTATCCAGCTTGAGGGTGGGTATTGTAATTATTATTTAATTGCTTTTATTCCCTTTAGCGGTTGTCGGTTACCTAACATAATCAGATCCGTTTCTTTTCCTTTTTAAAATGGGCTTCCTCTATTTGCTTGTACCGTCAGTTCAATACATTCAATAACAAAGAGAGTTTTCTGATGGATAAAGAATACAAATCCTCTGCCACGTAAGGGTTTTCCTTTACTTTCAAAATACAAACATTGTTTCTCTTCACATCATAATGGGAAGAATGTAACTTGTGAACTCATTTATAAAGGGTGTTGTTGCTTACACTTTCAGAATTTACAATTGGTCTAGTTCTCTCATTAAAGTATTGGAAAGATGGATTAGAAACTTTATATGGACTAGAATCTTTCAACACAAAATCCTTGTTTCTATTTAGTGAAATTAGAGTTGCGATCCAAAAGAGAAAGGTGGTTTAAGGGCTTTGAACCTATAGGAGAATCAAGCGTTTATGATTCAGTTGGTCTAGGTTTTCCTTTTTTCTAACCATTTATGGGTGATTACCTTGAGAAATATATTTATTATATGTAAAATGCAGTTTTTGGTTAGACATCTTTTATCTTCCACATGGTCTAGGCTAAAACCTTGGTTAAGCATTGTGAGAGGACGCTCTAGATGGGTTCTTAGAAATGGGAATTTTATTATTAATATGTGGAATGATACTTGGTGTGTTGAGATCCCTGGTCAAGAATAAAGAGATTGGTTTCAAAATGGAATGAATTCTTATTGAAGAAGTATAGTATATGTATACAAACCAAATTGTAACTACTAAACAAGAATATAAAACCTAATTATATATATTCAATCAACTAATTATGTTTCATAATAATTAATTATATCATATGATAATTGATATATAATTTCCTTAATAACTAATTAAGTCATATAATGACTAATAATATCATATGATAACTGATATAAATCATTAATACTCCCCTCAAGTGCTTCTGTAAAAATCTCTGCCAACTGCATCTTTGTAGAAACATAACACGGATTGAGCTCAATATGTTTTGTACGTTCGTGAAAAACTAGATTAGCTGCAATATGTAAAACTTCTTGATTATCACAAAATAACGAAGCCGGTTTATGCAATTCAACCTTCAAATTCTGAAGTATATCTCAACCAAGCCAATTCCAGACAATCAATCTCAATGTGTTTTGTACGTTCGTGAAAAACTGGATTAGCTGCAATATATAAAGTTGTTTGATTATCACAAAATAACGAACCCGGTTTGTAAAATTCAACCTTCAAATCCTGAAGTATATATCTCAACCAAGCCAATTCCATACAAGTATTTTTCATTGCTCTGTATTCTTCTTCTGCCGACGAACGTGATACATTCGTTTGTTCCTTCAATTTCCAAGAGATAAGTGATGATCTGAGAAAAACGCAGTAACCAAAAATAGAACACCTTGTAGTATGACATCCTCCCCAATTTGAATCAAAGTATGCATTAAGAGTTAAATTATTTTCAAATGGTAGAAAAAAAACCTTGACCTCGCGTCCCTTAAATATATCTAAGAACCCGCATCGTTGCTTCTTAACGTGGCTTTCGGGGTGTGTTCATGAATTGACTAAGGGTACGTACTGAATATACCATGTCAGGTCTAGTAACTATCAAGTATATTAATTTTCCAACCAATCTCCGATACTTGCTCGGATCATGAAGTATTTTGCCATCTTCATTTGTCAGTTTCAAGTTTTGCTCCATTGGAAATTTTTCTGGCTTCCAACCTAATAATCTCGTGTCTTGTAACATATCCAATGCATATTTTCTTTGAAACATAAAGATCCTCCTTTTAACCATTAAATTTAACAGTAGTTGCAAAAGTTGAGAACCAATTCCATGATGCTTGTTTTAAACCATAAATAGATTTGTGAAGCCGATGATAAGTTTCTAATTTCAATAATATTTCATGTTAAAATATAGGCACTTATGAGGATTTATTGTTAATTTACATATAAAATAATCCCTAATTTATGCATTTATACCTTTTTACATTTTTATGAGTTTTTTTTAATAAGAGCATTTTATTCCCAAATTTGGTGTTAATTGCATATTTCTAGGGAGGATTGAAGATTTAGAATAAAGGAGAATAATCTGAGCTAAAAAGAGAAAGCTGGAAGGTCCCATAATGGAAAAAGATGCAAAGAAAGATTGGGCCTTTTTTATGTTTTGTCATTTAGCCCATTAGCACGACACAAGAAGCAACCTAACCCTAGAAAACTAGGATAAATAGAGGGCTAGAGGCTCAACCCTAGTGTACCAGATTGAGAGGAAAACACCATAGAGTGAATTGTAACCCAATTGGGAGAATGGAAGGTGTTAAAAGTATGTGTGGCTAATTCTACCCTTTGGGATTGAGAGTAATATGCTCGAACTCTTATGTATTTAGGTGATATCTTATATTAAAATATCCAGTTCTTGATTGATTATTGGTATTGTTGTTTTACTTTTAATTTTCCGTGACAAATTGAGAATCTTAAATCTGACTGGAAAGTATTTTTAGGGTTCTGACCTAAATAACAATACTTAACATATTTGAGTGCTAGGAATAGACTTGAAATGTTAATTGCTATTAAACGTCTAAGCTTCGTTCTAAGTTGTTCTTATAATTATGTGAGAGATTAATAGTTAGGGGACGTTCTTAAGGATTTTATATGCGAGGAATCGATATAAATGATTTTTATACGGACATCAATTTCAATCAAAGAACTTAATATTGACATGCTAATCAAAATACATGAGAGTGAGAGAGATGAAACCTTATCCCTATTTTTCCAACTTGAAACAACCAATTCTTTGTTGTTGAAGATGGATGAAGTCTCTTCTCTACCTAGTGTTAGTTTGTGTTTGATGTAGAAAATAGCTAGTTTCTTGTAAAGTTTGTAATAGGTTTAGATGATCTTGTATGTAGGCTTGTGTATGTGTAAGGTTGCCTTTAGCTACATGATCTATCCTAGATGCCTAACCAAGCCTAGAATAAGCACATGAAGTGGTTAAAAGTTTTTCCAAAAGCTTTTTAGAGTTTTCTCCTAAAATCAGGATACTGCACAAAAATGAATATGTTTCTCTATAAAAGAACAAGTTTATTCTTTGGTCTGCTGAAAGGATTTTCGAAAGTTAGTTAGGGCACCAAAGGTACAACTCAGACAGTTATTTCAGTTAGCTGAGTTGGCAGTTTTCATAAAATAAATCTGTTCATTTTAAAATTGAATTTGTTGTTTTCATAATAGCTTTTCAACTGTTTTTGAAAAGAAGTTAGAAACTGTTTTCTATATAAAGAAAAAGCCTCTCTCACATGAAAGGATGCTGAGCAATTACGTTTTTGACAGAGATCAAACATTTTCTATGTGAGAAGAAGGATTGAAAGGTTTTCAAAAGGAATTTTCAAGTGTGCTTGTTCTAGGAAACCTTTGATCTTGGTGAAGGTGTTGGTGCAGTTCTGCAGCAAATTGAACTACTGGTTTTGAGTTCTTGCATCTTCTTTTCAGGTGTAATCTTTCCTTTATTCTGGTTTGTAAAGGTGTAAGTGTTAGTCACTCCTTGATAGGGTTTCTTGGAGTGCAAGGTGTGCTGAAATAGGGTTTTTCAGCATTGGTTGTATTGTTCTTGTAGTGTTCAAGAACTGTTGTGTTTGTAAGTGATTGGTACTGTTTTTAGTGGATTCCACCTTAGGGTAAGGTGAAACTGGACGTAGCTCTATATGAGTGAACCAGTATAAAAACTTGCGTGCCTTTTCTTCTCATCCTTGCACTCATTTCTGGTTTTGCTTAATTCTGTCAAGAACTAAATCTGTTCTTTTGAAATTGAATCTGTTAATTCTGGGTTTAAGTAAAAACTGTTCTTCCTGATTTGTTAAAGCTCTCTGATCATAAACAAGGCAGTTGTATATGATGTTTTAATTGATCTGTGAACAAATAGTCTATTCATTAAAACCTGAGAAAGATTCATTCTCTTTAAAACCGTGTGTTGAATGAATTTGATTGTTTTCTTAGCATAGCTGTATTCTTCATACTCATAAAATCCAACTAATCTGATTCTGTTATAACCCTCTGTTGATTAATTTTTTAATTTGAACAAATTCAAATTGTGCTAGACTGCTCTGAAGAATCAATTTGTTTCATGTAAAAACAATCTGTTTTTTTGCCTCTGATATACTGTTAATTGTGTGTTTTTGCGAAAATTTTATAAGCTCAATTCACCCCTCCCCTCAACATAGACACTAATAGACTCAACAATTGTTTGTTTTCTCATTGATCATCGTCAACACAACCACTTTCAACACACTTTTAATTGTTTTGTTCTATATTTAGCGATTATTGTACTTGATAATTCAATGTTCCTTGTGGGATCGATATCCGTCCTTAGGGAGAATTATTCCTTCTGACAAAGCGGTGTACTTGCCGTAAAAAGTAAACAGCCGAAATACCAGATTCTCCCTCTATCGGCAAAGAGCAGGATAAGCATGTAAGAAACATTGCCTTGAAAACTGCCAAGCACAAGAACAATCAAGTTTCAAGTGATGAGAGTGAAGGAGAAACTCTTAGTTTGTTGTCCAAAAATTTCAGCAAATTCTTGAAAAATAATCGCAACAAAGACTCCAATAAAGAAAGGTATGGCAACAAAAAAACTAGTGATTTTAATGCTAACAATTATACTTGTTATGGTTGTGGAGAGTAGGGGCACATAAAGGTTGAATGCCCAAATAAAGAGAAGAAGTCAAGCAAGAAGGAAAAGAATGCAAAATCAGAAAGAGGCTACATTGTTTAGGATGAAAATGATGTCTCTTCATCTAGTTCCTCATCAAGTGAAGATGAAAAGGCTAATATGTGTTTAATGGCCAAGGAAGGGGATGATGCAAGTAGTGTAAGTTCTTGTACTTCTTTAAATGCTTAAAATTATAGTCAACTTCTTCAAGCCTTTAAAGAAACACATGAGGAAGCTAACCAATTGGCACTCTTGAACAACCGATTAAAAGGGTTGAATAACTGGCTTGAAAACAGAGTCAAGGCACTAGAAGAAGAGTTGGAGAATTCAAAAAGTAATTTTGAAAATCTAGAAATGCTTTACAAGAACTGTTATTGCAAGTGTGACTCTCTTGTTTGTGACAATTGTGAATCTCTTGAAAAGAAGGTTCACTACCTTATGAAAACTGTGGATAGGCTTTCAAAGGGTAAATCCAACTTTGATAATGTCTTAGCATCTCAAAATTGTGCTTTTTGAAAAGCAGGTTTAGGTTTTAATCCACATAGTAAGTTTTCAAATCCTTTTTCAAAACTGCCAGAAAAACCACTGATTGAAAAATCGAAACAACCGGTTGTTACATGCTTTTATTGCATGAAGAGAGACCACTCTGTTAGATTCTGCAATATTATGAAATATTCTGTTCATAAAGGTATTATGAGATGGATTCCCAAGAATTCTGAGGTTCCTCATGATAAAGTTAATGAAGGACCCACATTCATAAGGGGACTAAATGGAAATGTGGTACCTGGACAGTGGTTGTTCCAAACACATGACTGGAGATAAATTTAAGTTTGTGAACATCAATTTCAAGCAAAAGAGTCATGTGACTTACGGAGACAACAATAAAGGAAAGATTCTTGGAAGAGGCACCATTGGAGACAAGAACAACTTTTTGGTTCATGATGTCCTTTATGTGGAAGGTCTCAAGCACAGTCTTCTTAGCATTAGCCAACTATGTGACAAAGGTTACCAAGTAACCTTCAAGCCAAACTCTTGTGAGATATGCCTACCCAATTTAAAGAAAGTAGTGTTGATTGGTAAAAGGATCAACAATGTTTATCTTTTAGATATCTCTCCTCCTACATCTATTGGTTGTCTTCTTTCCAAACATGATGAGTCATGGCTATGACATAGAAGAATAGCTCATATTCACATGCTTCATTTGAATAAATTGATATCTAAAGATCTTGTAATAGGGTTACCCAAACTCAAGTTTGAGAAAGACCACTTATGTGAAGCATGCCAAAAGGGGAAACAAATAAAGCATTCTTTCAAACTAAAAAATGTTGTTCCCACTTCAAAACCCCTTAAGCTGTTGCACATGGATCTATTTGACCCTTCAAGAACCATGAGTCTTGGTGGAAACTATTATGCACTTGTTGTTGTTGATGACTTTTCTAGGTATACATGGACGTTGTTCTTGGAGACAAAGAGTGAGGCATTCTCTGCATTCAAGAAGCTTGTCAAAAGATTGCAAAACTCTTGTTGCAACAACATCATTGCAATTAGAAGTGATCATGGAGGGGAGTTCCAAAATGAAAAATTCAGCACCTTTTGTGAAAAGCTGGAAATTTTTCACAACTTTTCTGCACATAGAACTCCTCAACAGAATGGGGTAGTGGAGAGGAAGAATAGGTCTCTTGAAGAACTTGCAAGAACCATGCTAAATGAACCTTCCTTACCCAAGTATTTTTGGGCTAATGCAATAAGCATTTCTTGCTATGTGATGAATAGAGTGCTTATAAGGTCAATCTTGAAGAAAACCCCTTGTGAGCTTTTCAATGGAAGGAAGCCAAACATCAGTCACCTAAAAGTGTTTGGATGCAATTATTTCATTCTGAATAATGGGAAAGAAAATTTTGGGAAGTTTGATGAAAAAACCGACAATGGTATCTTCATTGGTTATTCTTCAACTAGCCATGCCTATAGAGTCTACAACAAGAGACTCGTGACTGTGGAGGAGTCTGTCCATGTGGTGCTCGATGAAATCATTCATACTGATTAGGGTTCTATAAAGGATTATGCAGAAGAAGATGGGCAGAACATAATTTTACAGAAGATGGAATCCTGCTCAGAAAAACAACCGATTGATTATGCGAAACAACTGGTTGAAATTTTGCAACAGGAAGAGCTGCCAAAGGAATGGAGAATTCCAAGGGATCTTCTAGTGGAGAACATCATTGGCCAGATCCATAAGGGTGTTTCTACACGTAGTGTTGTCTTTAACTACTGCAAGCATATGACTTTTGTCTCACAAGTTGAACCTAAGTCAATTGAGAAAGCTCTCAAGGATGATAAATGGGTTGTTGCCATGCATGAGGAACTGCATCATTTCACAAGAAATTATGTATGGTTTCTTGTTCCAAGGTCTGACCAGATAAACATCATTGGATGCAAATGGGTTTTTAGAAACAAGCTGGATGAATCTGGGGTAATTACAAGGAACAAGGCAATGCTTGTGGTTAAAGGTTATAATTAAGAAGAGGGCATAGATTATGGTGAAACCTTTGCTCTAGTTGCAAGATTAGAAGTTGTAAGGTTGTTATTGGACTTTGCTTGTATGAGTGGATTCAAACTGTTCCAAATGGATGTCAAGAGTGTTTTCCTTAATGGAATCATCAATGAGGAAGCCTATGTTGAACAACCACCGGACTTTAAAGATCATCAACATCCTAACCATGTATAGAAGCTGAAAAAGACCTTGTATGGACTTAAGTAAGCTCCAAGACAATGATATGAGAAGTTTAGTAACTTTCTTTTATTCAATGGCTATGAAAGAGAGATGATTGACTAGACTCTCTTTATCAAATATGTCACGCATCTTTAGAGAATGAAATAAATGATTATGGAATTTCTAGTTTAGGGATAAATCTAAAAGTGATTTTATTAGACAATATTTTTTACAAATAAGTATGGGCTGCCAGACTATAGAATGTTTGATTAGGCTTATGGATTTGGTTTGCCCATTATTTTATGTATTTTGTTTTCTCTCTTTTCTTTTTTTAATGCATATTTTACTCTAGTGTCACATGATAAGTTGGGATGTTAAAGTCTCGTTATGATATTCTTTCAGATAAAATCTTTTATAAAAAATAATTACAAAACACATTTTTTATAACGGATATAGTCTTAGTCGACATAAAAAAAAAGCAACATAATCTGATAAAACTACATCAATTAGATATATCAATCATAAACATTCATATGACAAGAGCAATTTTAATAATCATAAAAAATAGAACAAAAAATATGAACGTAAATATTTTATATATTTTTTCTATGACAATTTTTTATGCAGAAAATTAATTTATATATATATATATATACTAACACACACAAAAATTATTTATTTTTACATTTTAAAAGTCGAAATAAAGCTAGTTTTCTTATTATCCAAACAAATAAAATTCAATCTACCTTTAACATAGCCTCCGACACCAGAATTACTGATTCTTGACCACCAAGTGGCAAACCCTCTTCCCAATTCATCCACACTCACTCTACTGGTCTGCAGCGGTGACCCGATTCTTGAGGCACGCCACATGTTTGTAAAATTGTCTCAATGGCACTATCCTCTCTCCACTCCTACCCCCTTCCTTATACCTTAATAACCCAGCGCCACACAACACCTTTCTCCTTCTCTTTCTCTTTCTCTATCACTCCCACCTTCAGATTCTCCTCCGCTCTCTCATCTTCAACTTCCGCAACTCACCACCCTCTCCCCCACGACTTCTCCCCCTCCCAACTTCTCGACCTCCTCCGCCGCCAGCCTGACGAGTCCTCCGCGCTCCGCCTCTTCCAATGGGCCTCGGCCCAGCCCAATTACTCCGCCCACCCCTCAATCTTCCACGAGCTCCTGGGCCAACTCGGCCGAGTCGGCTCAGTCGACTCAATGCTATCCCTCCTCCACCAGATGCAGTCCTCCGCCTGCCCCGTCGACGAGTCCACCTTCCTCATCTTCCTCGAAACCTACGCCAACTTCGAACTCCACTCCGAAATCAACGCCGTCGTCCAGCGCATGGAACGCGACTTCGGCCTTAGACCCCACACGCGCTTCTACAACGTCGCCCTCAACCTCCTCGTCAAAGCGAACAAGCTCAAGCTCGTCGAAACGCTGCATTCCAAGATGGTGGCTGACAGCGTCGCTCCTGACGTTTCCACCTTCAATATTTTGATTCGGGCCCTTTGCAAGGCCCACCAGCTGCGTCCCGCCATTCTCATGCTTGAGGACATGCCCAACCATGGGCTCAGGCCCGACGAGAAAACGTTCACCACGCTCATGCAGGGATTTATCGAAGAGGGTGACGTGGACGGCGCGTTGAGGATTAAGGAACTGATGGTGGAGTCTGGGTGCACGCTAACGACTGTTTCCGTGAATGTTTTGGTGAATGGGCTTTGCAGAGAGGGTAGAATTGAGGAAGCTTTGAGATTTATCTATGATGAAGAAGGGTTTTCTCCTGACCAGGTTACCTTCAATGCTTTGGTGAGTGGGTTGTGTAGGACCGGTCATATCAAACAGGGTTTGGAGATGATGGATTTTATGCTTGAGAAAGGGTTTGATTTGGATGTTTATACTTATAACTCTTTGATCTCTGGGTTGTGTAAGTTGGGTGAGATTGAAGAGGCTGTTGAAATTCTCAACCATATGGTTTCGAGGGATTGTTCACCGAATACTGTGACTTTTAACACGCTGATTAGTACTTTGTGTAAGGAGAATCATGTTGAAGCGGCGACCGAGCTTGCCCGTGTTCTTACTAGCAAGGGGTTTTTGCCTGATGTTTGTACGTTCAATAGTTTGATACAGGGTTTGTGTTTGACGAGTAACCGGGAGATTGCGATGGAGTTGTTTGAGGAGATGAAGGACAAAGGGTGTGAGCCGGATGAGTTTACGTATAGTATATTGATTGATAGTCTGTGTTCTGACAAGAGACTTAAGCAAGCGTTGAGGCTGCTGAAAGAGATGGAGAAATGTGGTTGTGCTAGGAATGTGGTGGTGTATAATACTTTGATTGATGGTTTGTGTAAGAGCAATAGGATTGAGGAGGCAGAGGATATTTTTGATCAGATGGAGATGTTGGGGGTATCGAGAAGTTCTGTGACGTATAACACCCTCATTAATGGCCTGTGTATGAGCAAGAGAGTGGAAGAAGCTTCTCACCTTATGGATCACATGATAATGGAAGGGTTAAAGCCGGATAAATTCACTTATACTTCAATGCTTAAGTACTTCTGCCATCAGGGGGATATAAAGAAGGCAGCTGATATTGTGCAGAATATGACTTTGAATGGGTGTGAACCGGATATTGTAACCTATGGGACCCTTATTTTGGGGCTGTGTAAGGCAGGGAGAGTAGAGATTGCACATAAGCTCCTTAGATCTGTTCAGATGAAAGGCATGGTCTTGACTCCACATGCTTATAACCCTGTGATTCAAGCACTCTGCAGAAGGAAGAGAACAAACGAAGCCATGAGGCTTTTCAGAGAAATGATGGAAAAAGGTGATCCTCCGGATGCTGTATCATACAAGATTCTTTTCCGTGGCCTCTGTAATGGCGGAGGGCCCATACAAGAGGCTGTGGATTTTACGGTTGAAATGTTGGAGAACGGAGTATTACCAGAGTTCCCGTCATTTGGTTTCTTGGCCGAAGGTCTATGCTCTTTATCAATGGAGGGCACCCTTGTTGAACTCATCAATATGGTGATGGAAAAAGGAAGATTCTCACCATCCGAAACATCTATTGTCAAAGGCTTCCTCAAAATTCAGAAATTTAATGATGCATTAGCCAATCTTGGTGCTATTTTGGATAGGAAAAGGCCCAGAAGATTTTGAGAGTGAAAGGCTTTCCTGCAAGTGCATTCTGGTGATGCTTTAAACAATGTAATGGGAAGGGAAGCACCTTATTTTAAAGGCCTGAAACATATGAAAGTGCCCAAAACCAGGACTCGGAGCTATATTACACGGTTGTAGTCAATACATTGGGTTTCATCTGTCTAGCCTCATTGATGATACCACTTCTCCAGTTTCAAGGGGAAAATGTGAACATTTAACTTGTAGCTATCATTCATATGAATATTTCTTAATGGGTTTATGGCATAAGGAGTTTGCTCACTTATTAATTTTAACTATTTTAGTTCCGGGATGAGAATTGCAGGCTTTTATTTGACTTGGACCTTAATTAATTCCATTTCATCCAACTACTTGTTGCACTACTTCAAGGATTCAATTTCTTGAATTCAACAATTGAAATCAAGAAGTTGTCGATTGCATAGCTGCTTGTAGCACTTTGCTTATACTCCTATTGCGTTTGCCCGTATGAAGCCATCGAAGAAATGAAGTAATCAACAAAGGAAAAGGAGTTTATTACCTGCTTGGAGTTTTTTCGGCATAATCGTCGAACGCATATCTTATAATCTCATTCTCCACCTTGTGGTTGCAACACCGAGTGCTTCAAATTTTATGTTCTTGATCCATCGTTGTATGAATTTGTTTGCACACAGTCCAGTTAGCTGCTCCAAGACGTGTCAAATATGTTGTGTCAATCATATTCAATTCTTCAATCAAGTTCCTCACTTGGTTGCTTGCCACGATTGCAAAATACCACCAAATTGAAACAACTTTCTTCAATATTTGTTTCTTGCAATGTGTCAACTTCTTGATTCATCGAACTCAGAAAGAACCATAATAGCTACTTCAATTTCTTTGAATCAATCTTGACGTGTGGCAATGTCATATCTTGGAGAATTTATTGCACACCAATTACTTCAAATGAAAAATGTGAACCACTTGCACTATCTTGCATTGCCACCCGTGAATTCAAATCCATTATGCCGCATCATCTTAAAATGGTCTATGTGGATTCAATCAGTTGAGTTCACCAATTTCTAGATGTGTTAGCACCACATGCTTCCCTAAGACAATTTCTAATCTTGACATAAAGAAATGAACTAAGATTGGAAAAACAAGTTAGAGACTGATTTCTTGAAATTCTTGGCACCGTTGATGACTTTGGATTAAGGAAAACTTCAATTGGACCAAAGCTCTTGTACCACCTGATGAGAACCCAAGGGAGGCTTGCTTGGTTTGGAGGTTCTGTCCACTCTAAAAGAAAGTAGAGAGAGTGATTCACCCCTTGAAATATGACATAATAAAAATAACAACTCACTCATATTTTTATTCAATCAAAGTTATCAAATATATAAACTCTCCTTACATAGTTATATAGAGAGTGTGGTGGGAGGCATTAGACAAACACTTCCCTTCCAAACCCTATGTTCAAACAAAACATATAATAGGATAAGTAGCTTATTCTTACTAGGCTAAAAACAAAAATACAATTATTATTTTTTATTTTTAGGATCGTACCACTGATCCATCTCAAACTTAGTATTTAACCTTCACTATGGTGATAATACAATAAAGGAGGTCTTGTTGAAAAGATAATAAAAAGTTGAGCACTCTTCATTTTGATTACTTTTCAATGAAAATTAACAAGAATGGAAAATGAAAATGTGCTCTTATTTTATACTCCAATTAGGAAATCTCTTATCTCCCACCTAACACCTTAAATACACATTTCTTATAAAATGAGAATCAACCAAATGTTTGAGTCTTCTTCATAACAACATCCACAAATCATATGGAGTTCTCTAAAAAAACACTCTACTATAGTAAATTATAATTGCGAACAAACTGATGCTATATGACAAAATATACAAATCATTAAAATATTATTAAATACTAATTAAACTTTTAAAGAAGGTTTTCACCACATGAATAAGTTGACAAGTCAAACAAATGTACACCACAACATAACAAACAAAGTAGCAAAAATATATTATTCTCCATAAAAAAACATAACAAACCATTATTTTTCTTAAAAGACATTCTATGTGTGACTTGTCCTAACTCTACATATCTTACATGTAATAAAATCCAAAACACCTATCCTTATTTTCTATTTTATTATGCACAAAAATCCTCAAATAACATAAGCAACTATAATATTCAAAAAAAAAAAAGTAAATAGTCAGTCCAGGTATTTGCATATTTCACTTTTAGTACAGTATGGAAAAAAAAATAGTCTTTGTACAAAAATTTAATTTTTTATTTTTTAACTCCAGTAATAATTTAGGTAAGTAGCATATATTTATTTTTAATACTTATCACGTATGTTTATTAAAAAAATTAAATTAATAAGAGAATTAATCTCCAAGGAGTTACTAAAAATTTTAAATTTATAAAATAAAAAGAAAATATAAAAAAAACTCTTTAAAATTAATTAATTTTAATTTTTCTTTTAATAAACATACATAATAATTACTAAAACTAAATATATGTACAATTACTTCAGTAATCAACAAAGTTCAAACAAAACAAAACTAATAGACTGGAAAAAAAAAACAATACTAAGACTATCTTTTTCCTTATTATACTAGAAACGAAATGTCATATTTTTAAATAAAAAAAAAACTAGTACAAGAAAAAACAAAATTACTTGGTCATTGTTGGTATTTTACCACCTTTCACTATATACTAAGTAATTTTGCAACTACTATTTGCAACATATGACTTTTCATTATCTACCAAAATAATTTTACATCCAAGTTGGTTTTCTTTTGGGGTTTTAATACCAAAATTCGAATTGGTCTTCTTGCAGAGTTACTGTCTGGACACCACTATTCGCACCACATCACTTTTTTTTTTGTTAAAATACCACATCACTTTTTTTTGTTAAAATACCACATCATCCAAAGTGATTTTGAAATATTGAAGTTAGTTTTCTTTTAGAGTTCTCATCTCAATTTTTGAACATATTAGAATTAGCCTTCTTTTAGAGTTTTGTTCTCAATGTGAGAGAAAAGGATAAATGCATTTATAGTAACATATTCCTATTTAAAAAATTTATCTCTCAAACTTATACCTACCACTTACAACCAACATCCAAATGACATTTCTCCTATGTTCACTTAATGACATTTCTCCTGTGTCACTTTATGCTTATTTAAGTTAACCCTTGATGTAACATATCACATAAAAAAAAACAATTATACTAAAACCAAAATAAGTAAAAAATAATATTAGTTATATTAAAAACAAAATTTGTTAATATATGTCGAATTAAAAACATATTTTTCCCTATGGGAGAATAGGAGTTCCTTCCAGGTACTAATTTCGTATTGGGCGTTGATTGTGAATTATTGCAATTATATGAACAAAAATTATTTTGGGCACAATGGTAGCAAATTATTCTGACAAAAGTGGAGATGCTTAATAACCGCAAATACTTGAAAATCCTACAATAGTCTTTTGCAAGGGCATAATTAAATTTTATGAAAAATCATTTCTGCTAAGTTAAGATTGTTTAATGTCAATGCAATTATGTTGGCATCCACAAATCTTGTTATGAAGAACTTAGTTGAGTTAATTTGAGTTGCAAGACATTAGTAAGATGGCAAGTGTGAATATTACATCAATAGCCGATCCAATCACACAAAAAACAGTAACAAAATTAACTAGCAGGCATAGCATTAAGATGACACCCAAACCCGGGTTGTATGTCACAAACCACAAGATACACTGGAACAAGAGAAGCTGGTTGAAGTTGCAATAGACTTCATTGTCAAAACTTGGAAAATTGAGTCCAAATTAGCCAAGTTGACCATCCCAACAAACTATAGACATTTCCATATGAGGAACTTCGGCTGAAGGAAGATCCCCATCACAACTCATAATGCATAAACAGAATCGATTAATTGACACGGCTTTTGAACACATCAAGACCCATCTCAGTAGGATCAGTTGCCTGCAGCTCAACCTGAATTCCATCAAGCTCCCTCTTGAATCTATCTTTGGAGCTCGCATAAATCATCTTGCTCCTAACCCTAGCTGAATCAGGGGACCTTCAGACAAAGCAACAAAATTAATGTAGATAAAAAAAACTACTAACTCTTGGTAAAAATTTAATTGGAATTTTCAAATCTTAAAAGTTATGGCTGTTTTGCTTGTATTAAGCTTAAAGTTGTTGACATTACCAAGCAATGAAGAAAATTTTGCTCTTCTGGCAATTCTCTTCGGTGACAAAATCAAAATCATAAACAGCATATCGACACTCATCAGCTGGAAGACTGGCAGTGAAATCTTCATAACCATTTGCTGGTTCACCCAGCTTCTCCACAACAACTTGCTTCTGCTTCTCCTCAATCTTATAAACGATATACCGATATGTCCTCTTCGCCTTGAGCTCCAAAAACTTTAACTTGCAGTCATCGTGGACAGCCATACCTGATGCTGCGTTCGCCTGTACAGTTCCACAGGTCAACAAGTAACGGTCAGTTACATTATGAAAATATCTCCTTTCACTAGCAATGCCTACAATGTACAAGCTAGCAGATCCACAAGCCCGTGCAATGTGATTGAAACATCAACAACAAAGTTTGATTCCTCTGCATGGGATCAATTACACTTAGGTCTCCTAGGATAAATTACTCGAGAAGGACTTCTAGAAAAAAAACTTAAGGAAAGTGAACAAAAAATATTCTTTAGCCTAAATTTAGCCTGTAGGTTAAAAATCAGCTTTTGGAAAAGCTAAAATGAGATAACCTCTACAAAAAAACTTGTTTCTTCTAGGAAGAAGTTTATACAAAAATTCCTTCGACAGATACAACTGAGTTAAACCAAACACCAAAGCTTCAATAAATCTATTTGAAGCAGCAAGCCCAAGCGATTACGCACAGAAGAAATAAAATAAAAACAAAACATAAACATACAAAAAAAACCGTAAGCAAGGAAAAACAGGAAAATGAGCAACGAAAAATGGATCCAAGGATTTTAGAGCAGAAAACCTAAAAGAAAACACTCCAAAAGATAATCCAAACTGTATGCTAGAATTATAATCATCCCTAGATGATCATGAGTGCGTAGAAACACTCGCTACTATACAATGCAATTCCAGATTAAACGCTGAAATCCATATCAAAATCAGATCTATCACCGAACATGCAACCAAACAGATAGCGCAGCAGAAAACGCATGATTAAAAATTCGATTCTACTCAGTTCAATGTTGATGATGAGATCGACCAGGAATCCAGCTCAAAATAAATAAATAAAAACACAAAATCAGTAACCGCAGAAAATCATTTAAAATCACGAACAGAAAGAGAACGCAGAAGACAAGTATTGGCGTAAATAATGAGATTTTCAGAAGAGAACTTGAAATCGGTAAGAAGTGGAGTTGAGTTGAGTTCTCTATTATCCAGAGGCTTCCGCAAAAACAGAATAAAACAGAGAAAGAGGGAAAACTAACCATTTTTTTCTCTCGAGAAGGAGGGGCAAAAATGGAAAATGAAGTTGGGAGCGACGCTGAAGGAGGAGATGTAGGAAAGGGTTTTGAGGTGGAAGAAGTAGAAGAAGATGAAGAAGAAGAAGAAGGTGAGGAAGGAATGGAAGAAAAAAAATGGAGTAAAATTGGTGATGCCAGAAATTGAATTTATATTATTGTGGCACGCGGAAGAGCGTCTCCGAGCGTGAAATTGCGATTAGTGGAAAATATCAATTCTCAACAGTGCCACCTGTTGCGGTTAGTACAATTACGTGTTTAAAATCAGTACCGTTTTTTCAATTTTTACGTTGCTCGCTCGCTTCTGCTACTCGGCTCGGCTCAGCTCGGCTTGCTCTTTCTCTCTTTTGTGTTTTATAATTTTTTTTAGTTCTCGAACTGTGTAATGTTATCTAAAAATATTGTGTATTAATCTACCTAGTCTCTTAATTTTATTATAATAGTCATTAAAAATTGTCAATTTTAATTAATTATTACTGTAAACTAGATAGCTAAAATGATTAACATAAATAACAATTAATAAAGAGATTGTGCACACATTTTCTTATTATTTCAGTTTGATTCGTTTGGTTTTTCATTTTCTAATGTACCAATATTAACTCAAATGTAACCACATGTTAGTTATCCCTAAAAAATAATTATTTTCATTTTTCTAT
The DNA here is from genome assembly GCF_051622355.1 of Phaseolus vulgaris. Classification (NCBI taxonomy): domain Eukaryota; kingdom Viridiplantae; phylum Streptophyta; class Magnoliopsida; order Fabales; family Fabaceae; genus Phaseolus; species Phaseolus vulgaris. Next base: position 46,331,423 of record NC_143504.1, read on the forward strand.
GTATTTTAAAAATAAATAATATTAAATTAAAGGAAAAGACTCTTTGTTTAATTTACTATTATTATTTCTCATGATATTCATCATCCAATTTAATATTATCAACACATGAAAATTTAATTTTAACCTCTGCAAATTAAAAAAAAAAAATCTAAAATTCTAAATTAGTGTTTTTAGGTTGGATCCATATGGCAGGTGGAGCCTCGTACAACCAGAATTAAGTTAAAGAGAATATTAACGTGACAAAACAATGATTAAGTATTATGTAATATATTTTTAACAAAACTCTAATCTTACCTTTGGTTCATCATCATATAAATAGTCACAGATTTTGAGAATAAGGTAAGTCATCATCACACAATAATTACACCAAACATTGAATATCAAGATCTCACTTGAACGTCATTAGTGTCTTTTGTAAGTATCATTCGAATTTGGAGTTTACAAGGATGAGCAGAAAAAAAAAACAAATAAAAAATTGTGAAAGTATTCCGGAGATAAAAGAAGACCAATCTACCAAAAGAAAAGACAATTGTTCTCTTAATTTCAACCTGTCCCGTAAAATAATTCTTAATATTTACTTTAATATAAGTGAATAACATTTGTTTTATAAACAATTTAATATTATGAAACTAATTTTGATTAGATATTTTAAAGAGAAAAAGGATAAATATTTTTAGAGTTTCCTCATTTTACAAAGACTACAAATATATTTAAATTAACACGTTATTTCTGAAAAATATTTAAAAATATTAATTCGAGACTACAAATATATTTAAATTAACACGTTATTTCTGAAAAATATTTAAAAATATTAATGTTGTCTTATTTTGTGTACGTTATTTTCTTACAAAATGTTGTTGAAATTGTTAAGCACTTAAATCAACCGATAGGAAACTGTTTTTACTTAATTCATGGTCACTCAAATTTAGGAATGAAGTTACGTTAAATAAGTCGAAGAAGTTACGTTAAATTTAGGAATTCACTCGTGTATGTTTATAAGGGTATACTGGACTTTATTCATTGAATATAAAGATTGCAAAATCAGTAAAATAGGAGTAGATAACTGATTACGACAGTCCTCAATGCAAATCATTATAAGATTTAAATATTTGCCAAAAAATTGAAATAATAAATACTTTTTATAATATTAATTTCAAAAGTCAGTTAATTTATTTTTTAATAAAAAAATCTTAAAATTTCTGTCATTAGAATTTGATATTATAAATATGTATTATGAGAAGAAAAAAAATATTTGAATCCGGAGAAGGTGCTAGATTGTCCAAAAAATTATTCTCTTAAATGTTTCTATAAAAAGTTACAGTTACAATTTTTTTTTTAAAAAAGTCTTGAGAATGTTATTAGAATAAAATTAAACTTGCACGAACTTTAATTTAACGTACCAGCTTAATTTTATGAGAATCAATTATAAAAGTTAGTACCACCTTAAATTATATTTTATGAAGAAGAAAAATCATATATGTTTTTAGAATAAATTTAAGTATTTTTAATTAATTTTTCTTAATTATTTTATTGAATGATTAAAATATTTGTTATATTTATATAGATATTGTTTTGATTCTAAATCATATGATAATTATTTTTATTTTCTCGAACGATCAACTTGTATCTCTTTAATATTTTTAACTCTTACTTTTATAAATGAAATAAGCGAATTGATGACAAAGTTAAAAACATTAAAAAAGTAAATAGAATTAAAAATATTAGAAAAGAAAAAAGTTAACTCAATAAATTAGAAACGAAACAAAAAAAATAACGATCATATCATTCCTTGAAGATAAAAGTCAAACAACAATGTACTTAATATCTTTTTTGAACAAAAAAATAAAAAAATAAAAGATAAATGGTGGATATACTAAATATAATTCCAAATGAGATAGTAATTCTCTTTCATTATTTGTTTTATTTTACATTTACTTAATTGATTATACATAAATCATAATGAGTTTGATGAAAAATGAAATTTAAAAATGGTTATTTAACAATTGCATATAATCGAGTATACTATAATACATGCTGATAAAAAAGGTAATATAATAGATTGTGTATCATACAAATTTCTCACCGATACTAAATTTGAAAACCTATAATGAAGAAATTGCTTTCAATTCTTATTAACTAACTATAATATATATATATATATATATATATATATATATATATATAATTGTCATTTTTTCAAGTTTCCTTTCTTTTCTATTTTTTCCAATCAAGCACATTAATTTATAATACATTCTAGTTCGTTCCATTTAAATAATTTCACTTTTTACTTTCCACTTAATTTTTTTTATTTCTCATTTGCTTCCTCGCTTGCTTTTGTATCATCTAAACAAGGACTAGAGAGGGCGATAATGTTTTTTAATCATTTAAGTTAAATATTTTATTCATCGCTATAAATTATAATTCTTAATGAATACAAAATTTTAAAACTGCGATTATTTTAAATTATTAAAATTTGTTTTATTATATATATATATATTAATTATGGGATTATTTATTTAAGTTTAATGAGAATCAGAGAGTAATCTAGTTTTTAATGAAATAATTATTTTTTTATCACTTTAAATTATATAACTAAACTTACTTTATATTTTCATTTTAATGAAAAACAATAAAAAGTAATTTAAAAAAGTAAATTAGAATTTTATAAAGCATTTTGAAACAAACTTTTTTTGTAAAAATAATATTTCAAAATAAAAAAATAAAACATGGAAGCAAATATTCATTGCTTTGAATTTTATAACATAATTATATTGAATGTTGGCTAAATGTTATCACATGTTAATAAAAATGAAATAAGTTCAAACTTTAACATTCTATTAATATTTAGGTCAGAATTGTTCACACAGTGAAAGTGTGGATGTGCGATGAATGAATCAAATGGATGTCTCTCTCTTGTATGAAAAAAAAAAAAAAACAGAGGAAAAGCTAGTTAGAAAAGTGTCATTACCTTTTACACTCTCTATGATACAAATGTGTGTCATGCATGCAAAGATTCTTGAACAAGAGAAAGAATCATTTGACCGTGATTTGAAAAATCTATTAATAGAGCTTCAGACTTTCATTTTTCCTTAACAAAGTTGGTGGTTGTTAGTATGAATTGAGTGTGTGGTGTATGTGAAGTGCTAGTGAGCACATATTGGTGGAGTTATATTTGAAAGAAATTGCTGAAGGTGGAGATGTTTTCGTGGACTTGTGTTAAGATGGGTGGTTGTTAGAGTTGGTTTGAGGTATAGAGATAAGATATTATGGCCGAAAGAAACCAATATGACATGATAATGGAGGTTGAGAAGAAGAAAAATCAGTATAAACAATCTATTACAATCTTTTATTAAAAAATTTTCCATTTCTCTTTAGTTTCCTCTATTTATACCTTAATTAAAACAATCTCAATTTTCACTTTTTTTCTCTCTCTTCATTTTCATATCTCTCTCAAATCCAGTCATAAGTTGTGATATCTATTTAGTGGGAAGATATTTGTGAAGTGTATGTATTTAGTGGGAGCTTTTTACTGTTTGTGATTTATACAATGTAAAATAATTTTTAAGACTCATGTATAACGTTTATTTCAATGTAAACATTTTTACTCTTTGTTTGTTGTTTTTTGTCCGATGGAGCTAAGTTTTAGTTTAAAGAAAAAGCTAAAATGTGAATGGCTGGAATCGCGGCGAGTACGCTACCTGCATTTATGGCGACGCGACTCGGCGAGAAGCTGGGTCACTGTTTGGCTGGGGTGAGTGGCTTAAACTATAGAGTGAATTGGGGGAATAACAATGTATTTATTAAAATAACATTTTCTTTTTAAAATTTATTTTATTTTCTTATATATATCTACAACTCACTGAAATATTATTCCTTTTTCTCTGTTTAGCAATTGTAATATATAATAATTTATTATTAAATTGTGAAGAGTGATTTGTTTGTGATTGAGAATTAATGGAGAAAAAGAAAAAGAAAAAGAATGGGTCTTACTTGGAATTGGGTCCCTCCATTTTGTTGTTCTGCGTGGATCCTAAGCTACTCATATTCCTATTCCTTCCTTTCCAACATTCATCTCTTCCACCACACCACTAACTCTTCCAACACACACGTCTTTTCACTTCCCATTTACATATTTCCTTTTTTTCTACAAATAATATAGAAAAATAATACTTTTCATAATCTATGGAGTTGCATATAATATAACTCTGGATTTAAAAATAAATATATATAATCAAAAATAAATTTAAAATTAAATAATAGGAAAAAATATTAACATAATAGTATTAAGAATTATAATATAGTTGTATAAAAGATATGATTGTAAATATATCATTACCTAATATATAATTATATAATGGACGAGAATATCAGTTATTATAATTGCCTACTATATAACAGTATGTGACAAAGATTGTGGATGTAAATCAAAGTTCTTTCTTTTTTAGATTTTTTTTTCCGACTTTTCTACCTCTACAGGCTCGTTTTCATATGCTCACGACATCCACTTCAAATATACTATTTCATATTATTTTCTTCTTCTTTGCAAGATACTTGTTAGTTAGTATATTTTATTATTATTTTGGGCTGTTTGGGCCTTGGGCCCTTGGACCTTCTTTTATTTTCTGTCACCTTGTATCTTAGATTTAGTGAGTTTTTACTTTACTGATGGTAACTTTTTGTAATTGAAAATTCTCTCCTCAATTCAATTTCATAATAGCGTTTACGTTTTTTTCCCTCTTTCTCTGGTCAGAACCTTTCAACCCTTTTAGGGTTTATCTTCCCTTCATCTCTGCATCATTCTCATCACAGGTTCTTTTCATCATTCACGAAGTTCTTCTGCATAATCAAGACAGAGGATTTATTTCTATTATGGTATCAGAGCTCTTCTTTGAAGAGCTCTGCTGTGCACTCTGAATTTCGTCTTCTTCTATGAATTTCGTTTTTCACGGTTTCTTGTTCCAAATCTTGAATTTTTTTTGTTTCTCTTTCAGATATGGCTGAAACCGCTGGAACTGAAGGAACCACGGTGCAATTGTCTCAGCCGAATGCAATGAATCAATCAGTGGAACAATTGAACTTGATGACCAATTGCCTTTATCTCCATCCCAGTGAGAACCCTGCTGTCCCTTTGGTCTCGCCGGCGTTGGACTCTACAAACTATCACTCTTGGAGTAAGTCGATTATAACGGCGTTGAGTGCGAAAAATAAGGTGGAGTTTGTTCTTGGCACGTGCCCATGTCCGCTCAAGAACCATCCCACTTACTCGGCTTGGCACAGATGCAACAATATGGTCGTCTCGTGGTTAGTCCATTCTGTCTCTATTCCCATTAGACAAAGCATCGTATGGATGGATATAGCTTTAGATATATGGAATGATTTGAAGAGTAGATATTCTCAGGGGGATTTATCTAGAATTTCAGATTTACAACTGGGAGTTGCTTCTTTACATCAAGGTGAATTGACTGTAACTGACTATTTCACTAAGCTGAGAATAATTTGGGATGAACTAGAAAACTTTAGACCTAATCCTGTATGCATTTGTGAGACAAAATGCTCTTGCTCTGTTGCTTTTACTTCTCTTATCAACCAAAGAAAATGTGAAGACCAGGCCATGCAGTTTCTAAGGGGGTTAAATGAACAATATCATAACATAAAATCTCATGTACTTCTTATGGAGCCTATACCTCCTATAAAATTTTTTTTTTCTCTTGTGGTGCAACAAGAACGTCAACTGGCCAGCAACTTTTCTGTCTCAAATATTAATAGTGCTAATTCTAATCGTATCTCTTCTTCTGTGATATGCACCTTTTGTGGTAAAAATGGCCATACAGAGAACGTTTGTTTTCGGAAGGTTGGGTTTCCTAATCAAGAAAATAAGTCCTTCAAAAATAATGGGAATAAGAAAATATGTACCCACTGTGGAAGAAATGGTCACACCATAGAAACTTGTTACAAGAAACACGGGTATCCTCTTGGATACAAGTTTTATGGTAGTAAAACCAATCAGGTTAATAATATTGTTATATCTGATGATGTGCTTTCTGAGCCTTGCCAAAAAGAACAGGAAAAAGGGGAATATCACCTCACAGCACAGCAATATCAAGTTTTGTTAGATTTGTTTAGACAAAGCACCAATAATAACACTGCAGCCAATATTCAAGTAAATAAGGTGGGCTCGTTCACTGCAGACATCAATCACAAAATGGCAGAGAGGTCTCCAACTTGTAACATTCTTACCTTAAATAATTTACAGCATGGTAGAAATTATTGGATTCTAGATTCAGGAGCAACTGATCATGTGTGTTCTTCTTTATCTGAGTTTACTTCATACAAAAGCATTAAACCTATTTCTATTAGTCTACCTAATGGCCATCATGTGTTTGCAAAATATTCTGGAACTGTGATTTTTAATCACAAATTTTACCTTATTGATGTCTTATATGTTCCTCAGCTTTCCTTTAATCTTGTATCTACTTCTAAACTTTCTTTAAATATGAACTGCAGTTTAATTTTCTCCTCCAATAATTGTATGATACAGGACAATACAACCAAAGAGAGGATTGGTATAGTTAGTGTCAAAGCTGGCTTGTATGCATTTGAATCTTCTTTTTTTCGTAATACTGCTACACACACTATTGCTCATTCTTTCAATTGTACTGTCAAAGACATTAATCTGTGGCACTATAGAATGGGGCATCTTTCAGATGAAAGATTAAATGTTTTGAGAACTAAATACTCTTATATTCCTGCTGAAAAATCGCATGTATGTGATGTATGTCATCGTGCCAAACAAAAGAAACTCCCTTTTACTTTAAGTAAATCTCATACTGCTAGCATCTTTGAATTACTGCATATGGACATTTGGGGTCCTTGTTCTGTCATTTCAATGCACGGTTTTAGATATTTTTTAACCATTGTGGGTGATTTTTCACGTTTTACTTGGGTTATTTCTTTACACACAAAATCTGAAGTTAGAAATCATATTGTTAATTTCATTGCTTACGTTGAAAATCAGTTTAAAACTACGGTTAAAACTATTCGCACTGACAATGGTGCTGAATTTGCCATGAAAAATTTCTTTTCTTCTAAAGGCATTGTTCATCAAACCACATGTGTAGAAACACCTGAACAAAATGGTATTGGTGAAAGAAAACATCAACACATTTTAAATGTTACCCGTGCCTTGCTTTTTCAAGCAAATTTACCTCATTTATTCTGGAATTTTGCTGTACAACATGCTGTCTTTTTAATCAATTGCACTCCTACTCCTTTGTTGCACAACATTGCACCCTACGAAAAATTGAATGGTAGACCATATGATCTTTCTTCTTTACGCGTGTTTGGATGTTTGTGTTACTCTAGCACACTCACTACACATAAAAAGAAACTTGATGATCGTTCTGTGCATGGTATCTTTCTCGGTTTTTCTTCCAACACAAAGGGATATATTTTTCTAAATCTTAAAAATCATAGTATTGAGGTATCAAGGAATATTACCTTTTATGAAAACCATTTTCCATATCATTTGAACAAAGATTCTTGTATGAATTCCAACAACCTTTCTTTGCCTATTCCTCACAATTATGATTCAAGCTGTGATATTATTTTTCAAAATGATTGTCATCCTCATGAGACTATGGGTACTGCACAAATTGATGTGGACATGAATCCTAACCAAAATGAAGAGACCCTAGATGATACACAAATTGATGATCTGAACATACCATTGAGGAGATCAAATAGACAAAGAAAGGCACCAGCATACCTTGCAGATTTTCAAACTGATTTGACCACCACAAACAGTGTAAGTACTAAATATCCCATTAATAATTTTGTTTCTTATAAATCTTTATCTCCTGCTTTTAAATGCACTGTTCTTTCTATCTCTTCCCATTCGGAGCCTCACAGTTACAAGGAAGCTTCAAAACATGCCTGCTGGAAACAAGCTATGCAAGAGGAGTTGATTGCACTTGATGCCAATCACACTTGGCAGATTACCACACTTCCGCTTGGGAAGACGGCTATTGGCTGTCGTTGGGTTTACAAGATAAAGCACAAATCAGACGGGTCTATTGACCGGTACAAGGCACACTTAGTTGCCAAAGGGTACACACAGTTAGAAGGCCTTGACTTCATAGATACTTTTGCCCCTGTTGCAAAATTGACAACATTGCGTCTACTACTTGCTGTTGCTGCTTCCAATGATTGGATTCTCAAGCAACTCGATGTCAATAACGCATTTTTACATGGAGATCTCCTTGAGGAAGTGTATATGCAGCCACCACCCGGTCTCACTCTACCCTCATCAACCCATGTTTGCAAACTCCAAAGATCTCTCTATGGTCTTCGTCAAGCTAGCCGACAATGGTATGCCAAATTATCTAATTTCTTGCTTTCACATAATTACACATTGTCATCTACTGATCATTCATTATTTTTAAAACGCACTCATACTAAACTCACTGCTCTTCTTGTGTATGTGGATGATATTGTACTTGCTGGAAACGATGCTGAGGAAATCGCTCATATCACTAAGTTGCTGGATCAACAATTCAGAATTAAAAATTTAGGGGATCTCACATATTTCTTAGGACTGGAAGTGGCTCGCAACAAATCTGGTTTACATATCAGTCAAAGAAAGTACACTCTAGATCTTCTTCATGAAACGGGAATGCTGGATTGTGCCCCCATGCCTACACCCATGTCTCATTCCTCTCGCCTTTCTTCCACGGACAGCGTTCAACTCAATGAAGAAGAATCATCTACCTACCGTCGACTTATTGGACGGCTGATCTATCTCACCAACACGCGGCCTGACATAGCCTTCAGTGTCAACAACTTAAGTCAGTTCGTCTCTTCTCCTACGAAGCACCATCAACAAGCTGTTTTTCGCATCCTAAGGTACCTTAAGGGTAATCCTGGCTCGGGCATTTTTCTCCACAAGAACAGTAACAACCAGCTTCGCGGCTACAGTGATTCTGATTGGGCCACATGTTCTGAAACTAGAAAATCTGTTACTGGCTTTGCCATTTTCTTGGGTGAGTCTCTTATATCATGGAAGTCCAAGAAACAACCTACTATCTCAAGAAGTTCTTCAGAAGCCAAGTATAGAGCTCTTGCAGCAACCACTTGTGAAATTCAGTGGCTGACTTACATTCTTAAGGATCTTGGTATCTCCTACATTGAACCTGCAATTTTATTCTGTGACAATCAGTCAGCAATTCATATTGCCTCAAATCAGGTTTTTCATGAGCGGACGAAGCACATAGAGATTGACTGTCATATTGTCCACGAGAAAATTAATGTTGGTCTTCTCAAGTTGCTTCCAATCACTTCCTCCATGCAAACTGCTGACATCCTCACTAAACCACTGGCTGCTTCCACCTTTACTGCTCTCAAGTCCAAGCTGGGAATGCAAAATATCTATTCCCAGCTTGAGGGGGGGTGTTAGTTAGTATATTTTATTATTATTTTGGGCCTTGGGGCCTTGGGCCTTCTTTTATTTTCTGTCACCATGTATCTTAGATTTAGTGAGTTTTTACTTTACTGATGGTAACTTTTTGTAATTGAAAATTCTCTCCTCAATTCAATTTCATAATAGCGTTTACGTTTTTTTCCCTCTTTCTCTGGTCAGAACCTTTCAACCCTTTTAGGGTTTATCTTCCCTTCATCTCTGCATCATTCTCATCACAGGTTCTTTTCATCATTCACGAAGTTCTTCTGCATAATCAAGACAGAGGATTTATTTCTATTAATACTCTTTATGCTATTGATTTAATATTACTTTCATTCAATTAATAGATTACATATTAAATATAAATAACAATACAATAATATATTTAATATTGACAAAATTAAAAAATTCCAAAACGGACAATATCTCAGATGCGGTTAACAATGCTATCTCAACAAATTTAAGGTTAAAACACTATTTATCTTCATTACCTTAAATTATTATACTGAATTCTGAAAAGTCAAACAACCAAACTAGCTATAAAAAAATTAGTTAAAGAATTAAAAGTCAAATTTGACCATTTTTAAAATAAATCTTAGACAAATAGATAGGAAAAAAATTACTCATTTTACTTAAAAGAACACTTTAAAGACAAACAATCCATAATCTTATCTATTTTAACATTATATTGGTAAGTCAGAGAGGATGCAAAAATTTCCGATATCAGAGGTCCAACCAGCATAAATACATAAAGGTAAAATAAGATATATGCAATAAATCATGTAACTCTATTTTTTTATAATGATACATATTAAATATGGTTCATCAATCATAAATCTCATTACAAACTCTATAAATAATCATCTTATATAAACAAACATTAACCACACTTAAATACTGAATACTTACTTGAGCGTCGAAATTTTTTTTACAGGTGTACTCATAATTGAGAGCTGAAACCCAAACACGATAAGAAGAGGAAGAAAGCACGACCGAAAGAGGAGATTCGATTATTTTGTTGATATCATATATTCTCTAGGCCCCATACAAGCACAAACATCAACCACATTTTAAACTAACAAAAATAGAGAAGATAATAAGTCACGTTATAATTATATACATCTTATTAACAATTTTGCAAAAGAATATTATTTTAAACTAATTAGTGAAATAAAAAAAATTAGCTTATGAAATAATTGCACAATTTTTTTTTATATTCAACAAGGAATTAGCAACTGCAATTAAAAATTAAATATAAAATTTATATTGATAACAAATAAGTAGTGAAACATTATAAATTTTAAAATAAATAATAATATTGTAAAGTTGCATAGTTGTATATTACATTTGTATTTATATTTATTTATATCTTCAACTTCTTCTTTTTATTATTTGCATTTATAAGAGTTGAACTTGCTACATATCATAAGGGAATATAGGATGTACAAGATACACCCCAACATCCTTTAAATTTTTTATTTTGTTGATAGTTATTACAAATAAAATAGCAAAAGAAAATTGTTGGTTTTGAAATTTAAAAAAAAAATCTTGTATGAAAAGGAGTTAATGAAAATCTAGGAATGTAAAACTATAGTCTTGGACCAAAAGAAATAAGGCCATGTAAATATTTAAAAATTCATATTATATAAAAATAGATAAATCATTTAAAATGGTGTATTTTATCCTATTAAACTATCAATATAATTTTAATAATTCTTAGAAAAACACATAAATAGCATGACAATGTGACAAGTGATAAGTTGGAAAAGAGGTTTGCTTTCTCCATTTCTATCTTTACACTACATGGGAAAGATTCAATTTTAAACGAATAGTTTTATATTTCCAAATAATCTCAAATGAACTTTATTGATTTTTGTGTGTGTGTGTGAATTACTGTATCAATATGTCACACAATTGTTTACAAATATCATTACTAACACAAAAGATATAAAAAAATATTACTTGTGCTTCTCAAAAACATTTTGCACTTGAATACTTTTTTTTTTGAAAGATAGTTTAAAACATTTGTTCCATTAAAAGGGATAAAAGGAGGAAACAAATAGTTTTATATTAATTATTTTCCATATCATGATTACTTGTAGCTTTTAGAGAAGTCCAACTTCTATTAAAAAAACACTTTTACAAAAAATTACTTTTATAAAAAAAAGACTCAAATATTTTTTATGCAATTTTTAAGTAATTATTCCAATTATTATTACTTTTTTATTTTTTTGACTTTCTACTTACTTGTTGTGAATTACAATGTATTAAATAGACAAATATAAATGTAAGCCAAAAGTTTTTAACTAAAAATAAAGGAGAGGATAAAATAATTTTACAAAGTTTGAATGAATATAATAGAGATTCACATATGAAATGATAGTTGAGTTTCTTTTTCATATTTGTAAATATTTTAGGAAAATTTACAATGTTTTAGGAAAATTTACTATGGTGGTGTAATTTTTTTACACGAATAAGTAAATTATACTTAAAAAACACTTATAGTAAAGAAATTGTGTTTTTCAAACACAACTTCAACTTTTGCTTTTAATCCTAAAGAAATTGTGTTGGACATTATATAAATGTGTTTATTTTATTTTTTTTCCTAAATCATCTTCAACTTATATTAACTATAATTTTTTTCAATAGATTCGTATATGATTTTTTTTTAACTAAAGTTATCCATAGCAAGACTTCTATTATTTTATGTTGGAAGTAAAGTTTTACGTAAAAAATATAACTTGTATTGTTTTATATTTAAATTAGTATGATTTATACTTTTTAATAAAATTTTGTAATTCATCATTATTATAATTGTAATATAATATTGCATACTTGTGAATGTTTTATGTATAAGTATTTATAAGAGATAGTTATGGAAAAATATGAAGAGAGATCTTTAGATAATATTTAATATATTTTTTTAGTAAAAGAAAAGACATTGTGCAATTTTTTCTCAAAATTATTATAATTGACATAATTCTTTTATTACGAAAATATGTAAGTTGTGGTAAAAAACATGATTTTGAAAGAAAAAAATGATGACAAAGTCGTGTTATGGATGTACGACTTACGATAGAAAAAAACTATGAAGAATTCGTCATATCCATGCACAACTTCAATTGTAGGGAATTTACATTGAAGTTGTACATACATAACGCAACTTCAATTGTATGAAATTTACATTGAAGTTGTACATGTAGAACACGACTTCAACTTTGTTGATTTTTCTTAAATTATTTGTTTTTTATTTTTTAAATGAAATAATTAATTGAATTATTAATTTGTCACATTTTATAAAATTAAGAAATATTTATTTATTATTTTAATTATAAATTAATTAAAAAATTTGTGTTAACTAAACCTTAAAAAAACTAAAAGCCTAAAATATACAAAAATGTCTCAAAAATACTAAAAAATAAAAACTATTAGTAAATGATTAATTTATTGAAAATTTTGTATTCATAATCTTATTCCGTTATTGACCATCACATTTCTTACCTCATCTCAAATAACTTCCATTTTTAACTTGTCTCAATCCAAACATTATATGAAAAGTCATGATAATTTGAAGTTATTTTTTATAAAATTTATTAAAAAATTAAATATTTTTAAATAATTCAATGTTTTAAAAAAAATATTTTTAAAATATTATCAACATAAATTTCATACAATTCAAATAGTGCATCTTAACTTTTTCAAAATAATCATTTTCCATAAATGACAAGGACAACAAAGTAAACCTCCAAAAATAATATTAAATAACATTTATAATTAATTTTTTTTAATTATTATTGTTTAAGAATATATAGTTTAATGTAGATGATTATTTATAGTCTAATCTAAACGTAAAGATGATGTATAATATACTATAAGGAATAAAGAAAGTATTGTTAATTATTAGAACTTTAGAAAATATTTTATTTCTTTCTTAAAATATATTTATTTGTATATTTTTCATCAGTCTCTAGCATTTTTTATTTAACATTCATGCTATCATAAGACTTATTTATTTATTTATTAATGCACTAAATTTTAGCTTGCTTCCTTTTATAATTTGAGTTTTAATTTTTTTTCTTATATTGTAAAAAAGTAAAAAATTTAAATACTTATCACAAATCTATCATATTTTTTACATGTTACAAGAGAATTGTTTCAACATAAATTTATAAATGTAACATTTATAAAAGCTATCAACCAACATGACAATATTTTTTAATTAATATAAGATTTAATTTTTTTTTAAAAATGAAACGTAAAATAAAAAATAAATTTAATATATTATTAAAAATAACACAAAAAATTTAAAAAAATTATATAATTATAGAATTTTAAAAAAAATTGGATCCCTTTTTAACGTATGCGATTGCACCTCCAAACTAGATCTAGATAATGTAAGTCTTTCACCAATAATGACTTTTTCCTTCAAAAAATATATTTATTTATATTTTCCATGATTAATTCTGTTCCATGGCACTCAAGATTAATCTAATTATATATATATATATATATATATATATATATATAAAATATGACAACATGGTCGCACCATAATATATAATTTAAAAAATATATAAATTATTATTAAATAACAAAAACGTGGAAAATATTTAATTTTATTCACTCAATTATTTTTGCTACGTAAAAGGAGTGTACGATATATAATCATCTATAATAACTTTATTTGTTTTCATGGTCTTTGAATGTCAATTTTATTATTTTGTATGTTTTCAGTCGAATTTTGGTTAAGGGAACACAAGTTCATAGTTATTTTTGTTTGTATGCTTCTAAAGGACTTAAATATTTTTTAGGGATAGATCAGTCAGGTGTGTTGGTTAAGCGACACAAGTTCATAGTTATTCTTGTTTGTATGCTTTTGAAGGACTTATATGTTTTTTAGGGATGGATGAGTCAGGACTATTGATTAAAGGACACAAGTTCATGGTTATTCTTGTTTGTATGCTTTAAAAGGACTTAGATTTTTTTAGGGATTTATCGATTACCTGACAATCGTATTTTTATGGATTGTATTAAAAAGCTATTTATAATCCATAATATTTAGAGAGAACATAATTTTAGCTCAATAATTTTTGGAGGATGTATATGGTGGTGCAAAAATATTATGTGTTGTTAACTCATACTATGATTAATGACGTTAGTTTGGTAATGTAGGCGGTGCAAGAATTTATGCATGTTTTCCATATAATAGTCCTAAGTTGCGACCTTAGAGGAGGATGAGTTTCTACATTAATTTGGTTTTAAGTGTCAACTAAGTTGACAAAGTTGAAGATATGTTAGAGAAATGATTTATTATATCAAATGTTTTTTCATGGTCCAATTTTGTTGATGGAGAAGAAGGATGAATCATCAAGGTCATGCATTATTATAGGCAATTGAATAAGCTTATTATAAAAATTTAATACCTTTTGCCCATGATTGAGGATTTGTTAGATCAGTTACACTGAGCAATGATGTTCTCCAAGATTGAATTGATATTTGCATAAGACAACTTTTCGTACTAGGTATGGTTACTATGTATGTAGCCATGCTTTTTGGAGTGACTAATTGATACAATCCAAGCCAACAAGGAGATGACCAAGGACTCACATGATCATTCACACTATGAGAAGTCATCTCAACTTTCAAATGAAGACCCCACCAATGATCTAGCAAACCTTACCAGAAGAAGAAATGGGCAAAGACTAGAAGATCGAATGTTCTTTCTTCTGGTTTTCTTAAAAAATAAAACATGTTGTAAATAATTTGGGGTCACTTTAGGGGTCCAAATAGCAAGGTAGGCTAGAATAAGGTGCATTTAGCATAAAAAGGGGGTGTAGTTATCATTTTAGCTTGTTTCTAGCTCTTTAGGAAGGAAAATTGACCTATTTTCTATAACATCAAGTCTAGGGTGCGTTTTTGACTTAGTCAAACCCTAAAGGCAGCCCCTCACACATTTACCATCCTATCCTTGCTCATCTTGTTTTCAAAGGCACCCATTTCTATAAATAGGGTGCCTTACTCCATGTATTTTCATATTGAATTTGAATAGAAAAGTTACTCAACACAAATTGTGTGAGGTATTTGTGAGGCTTGTTTCCTCTTAGCATTAGTTCTCATCTTGAGTGATTGGAGAGCTCTCAAGTGGCGGCCATCAACACTTATCTTGGAGGAAAACCACACTCCAAGTGGCGTGACCAACTCTCTTCCACCACATAAGTTTTTCCTTCCTTCATCTCTTTCATATTTCCATTACTCCATTTATCTTTGTGTTCTTATGTTCTTATTTTCCTCCATTGCCAATTCGGTTTCCATCATGCTTTTATGTTTCCTTCCATGTTCATTTAATTTCCGTTCTTCATCATCAATCACCATATACTTGTATTTTTTCCTTTGCCCTTTAGAAGTGAACCTTCACACTTACTTAACCACTTGGTTAAGAGTTCGTGTCCAGTGGAGATCTTCTTTGGGTTCTCACCATATAATTAATAAAATCTCAATCCTAAGTAAAGTGTCATGTATAAAATGGATAAATAAATCAACTCACATTACTAATGCTTCACCCATATTCATGATTGCATGAAATATGATTTTTAGAGAATCTATGGTGGTGTTTATTAATGAGTTACTCTCATACGCATGAGGAATATGATTCACATACGAGGACAATGTTGGGTAGTCTAAGAGAGAAGTAGTTGTATGCCAAGTTGTCAAAATGTGAATTATTTTTGACATGTTATCTCGAGTAAAGGGATTAACGTAGATCTTTCTAAAGGCAATGTTGTTCTTCAATGAGAATGTCCCAAAACAATTTCAATGACTAAGACTTTTGTACGGGTGATTAGATATTATAGAAGATTCATGATAATGACTCCTCTAACTCAATTCACTTATAATGGACAACCTTTTATTTAGACAAAAAAGTGTGATTAAAATTTGCTAGAGTTGAAACAGAGGATGACTAGTGCTCTAGTGTTGATTATTCCTAATTTGAGTAAACCTTTAAGGTTTATATGTGTTTGGATAAAAAGATTGTTGCTCATGCTTCTAGTAGTTAAATATTCATGAAAATAATTATTTACCCATGAGTTGGAATTACCAATAAGATTACATGAACATTTTAAATAATAAATTGTGTTTAATGTGAATAAATATAGGAATTTTATGATATGACAAAGAGAAGAAGATAGAGAGAAATTATACATATAGGTTAGATATTTATCATTACTCCTTTAATTATATTATGTTAAAAGTAATATAGAAAAACAATTGTATCATTACTCCCTAACCCACAACCACCCAATGAAAAGGAAAAGGAAATTGAAAAAAAGAGTGAAAAGTTGGGTAGGATATGTAGAAAAGCCAAAACAATGAGGAAATATTGGAAGACCACAAGCAAAACATGTCTTAAATAATGAAAACTGCTTGTTCAAAATTAAGTTAGTATGCTTTCTTAAATCAACCATTCACAGTTCAATAGATGCATCCAACACTCTTTGTTTCCCATGAATACTTAGAACTTTAAAACACACTTCAATTTCTCTCAACACCCTTTCCAAATACATTCTATAATTCCAAAGTGGATATACTTAGCAAAATAAATAGAAGACATAAAAACTACACAGAAATCAAATACAAAAAATACATATATAAGAAAACTTTGATTTCAGAGCCATAAAAAAGATAAAGATATTGAAAGTGCATGTCAATCCTTACTTGGGAGATTTGAAAGACTCTCCCACCATAACTTACATGAAGTTAGTCTAGGAAACATCAAAACAAGAGATAAATAAACAAAGTAATAGCTTAGAGTGTAACCAAAGTTAATTTGGTTCAAGACAACCCCTTAAAGTTTTGTTCATTCAATTGTAAAGTACAGGACATTTATTCAACAACTGAAGAAAATTAAACAATTGTATAACTAAAATAGTAGCCAGATTTACAAAGTGTTAGGTGCATTATGACAAACTATTCATTTATAAATTAATTAAACAAAAACAGATTACAGGATTATTAAGTGAGTATTTGGCAAGTTGGTATTTGTTCACTTCATTTTACTAGGACAAATAGCATTGGTCTTTGAATGGCTGACACCTTGCAATCCATAAAGTGAAAAAAAATCATGTTACATGCTAGCTAGACAACTCATATGAAGACTGTGAACAAGCTAAACCAGCAACCTCCATTGCAAAATTACAATGAACTTCTACATGTAAGTGATCCAACAGGGAATACCTTAACATAGCCACCTAATCTCCTTACAACTCTCCACAACCTAATATTCACCCACAAGTTAGCATCATGTCAAAGTGATCATACTATGGACTAGTGTATTTATGTCATATTTAAATATAAGAAAAAGTTTAAATGAACATGAATAACCCACTTGAGTCAATTTAGTCATTCTCCATAGAACTTAGTGTTAGAACTATAGGCCTTAAACAAGAGGGGTGAATTGTTTATGAAGGATTTTCACAAATATTGAAGGCATAATGAAGGCCAATGAGAATTAATCAATCAAAAATTTGTTCAGCTGATTTTAAAAAGAGTTTTCACTTAACAGCAGAAAATTAACCAGTTGTTGTTTATAGCAACAATTATAAACTTCAAGCAAAAACAGATTTAAAGAGATAAGGGATAGAAAAATTCACACAGGAAATTTATAATGGTTCACCCTTAGCCAAGAGCTACATCCAGTTCCCAGAAAACCTCTGAGTATTCCACTAAGCAATCAAACACTTTGATTACAACACACACACACACCAAAGTGGTGATCGTGAACCCTTCAAGAACACACATCACCTTTGGCAATCAAATCACATAATTCAAAACACCCTCTGAATCTGCACACCAACAATTCTTACATAAATACAATGGTCAAAAGAGAAAAGAAATGATAACACCTGATACAATCACAAATTGAATGGATGAAGTACACAACAATCCTATTCCACTCTTAGAAAGAATCCAAAGCTTGAAGTAATCTTGGAAAAACTTGATTTGAAAGTATTCCCATGAATCAATAACAACCAGGAGCGTAAAAGAGATTATATATACTCTAATCAGTTGTTAAAAACATTTAATGCAAAAGCCAAATCAGTTTTAAAACAAACATAACAGATTAAATCAGTCAAACTGAATTCTATTAAGAATTTTTAAAAATGAACCGATTGAAAACACAAAACAATCGGTTGAATTGGCTTGACAACAAAGTCAACCAATTTCAAGCTTTTTCAAATTCTTTTCAAAAACACTAAGTAAAACAACCGGTTGAAATGAAAATTCAACATGTTGATTTTCTACTTTCTTTAGAAAACACCTTTTTCCAAAAGAACTTGAACCAAATCTATGAGTATATTTACAAATTCAAACTACACAAAACCAACACACACAAGCAACAACAAAGTCTTCAAGCTATCTTCTTGGATTTGGAGACATCAAAGCCTATGTTCAACACTTAGGATGTTTGAATTCCAAGCTCCTCTCCTTAAAGAAGTTTTCAAGCTCTTTCATAAATGCTAACTGATCCTCCTCGGTTCCTGACTCATTATCATCTTAGGAATGGTCAACATCCAGGAAAACCAAGTGCTTTGAGTTTGAATTCCCATTATCAGCAAATCAGTAGCTTGCTTTTCATCAGCCTTATTCTCAACTTCTAATACATTCACAAATTCAGTGTTTGTATCAGTAGGAGCAGGTTGTGATATAGCAGGTTCATTATGACTTGCAGACATTAGGTCACCATTGTCTCAAATTTTACTGTCAACCACTCCACAACCTTTAAGCTTCACTTCCACAGTCATTTCAACATCATCAATATTCTTCTAACAAATATAATCACTATTCTTAACCTTCTTCTTCATTGTAGGAAATTCTTCAACTTCCCCCTTCGCTTTAGAATTTTTTTCACACTCAGTCGAATTCAAAACCTGAGTACAAGCCTCTACTGAGATAAAGTGAAGAGTATTTTTAACATCCTCTTGTGGAATTCCTTCTTAAACAACCTCATGTTCCACATTTTTATGCTCACTAGTGGCTCTCCCTTCTTATTCATGAGGCACACAATAGAATTTTTTATATGTTGACTGAACCTTTATCAAACAGAAGGTACTGATTGTGGAAATAACCTGGTATTATTTGGCTACTCAATTTTCTCCCCAAACAGTATTGAGTGTAAAATTAATGCAAGCAATTAAAGTACCTCCACTCGCACTGCCATTTACATTTTACATAGTTTTATAGTGTTATGTTCTTTTTATCAATTGAGGGAATTCTAGTTTTCAACTCAAATATAATACGAAGTTAAAAAAAATTAAATATTACGAGTTAAAAATGTTTAATATAATATCATTGAGTTTTTCTTAAAAATAAAAAACACTTCAAATAATTATATTTTTATTTTATATATAAACTTGTTGTGTTTAATAGATATAGTTTCTCAATGTTAACATTTAGAATTATACATTTTTTTGATAAAAAAATAAAAACATATTAAAAGAAACATTTGAAGTGTCTTAATTCATATACAACCTACATTAATAAAATTCAGAAATCTATACTTATAACATTTGAGGGAGCACAACTAGGAAACTTTCTACACGTGGCATTCTCACGTTTTTTTGAAAAAAAAACCAAAATTAATATTTACTGAAAGAAGAAAGTTTGACAAGTGTCGCAATGTGAGATTTTTGTGTGTGAACAAAACAGGCCCTTGCTTCAACTGGTGCAAACCCGACCCAATGTTTTAAAACTCATTTTTTCCCATTCTCTCTCTTTCCCCAATCTCTTTCATTTTGTTTTCGCAGTTCTCTCACTCTCTGAAGCAACTAAATTAGGGTTCATCAGTTAGAGTTTTTGAACATGACTTTTCCTTTTCCATGAATGAGTGTGCAATGTCGATTCCAACAGATGTTGCAGAATAATGATAGAGATGGTTTTTGAATTTCAATTTCCGATTTCTATCATTTTTTCTCACTTTTCCCATTCTCTCTGTCTTTGAAACCTGATTACTCTTTTTTCTCTCAAACCCTAATCGCAACCCTTCATCTCAACCTTCCGCCCTCTCTTCTCTCCTTTTCCTTTATTCCTTCTCACCATTCCGGCAACTTCAGAGATGTCGTATTTGAAAGCATTTTTGCCCAAAAACACCATTAGACATTTAGAAATGGCGCGTGCTTTTGAAATTTGAAATGACAATGATGACTGTTTTTCACTATATATACAATGTTGTATAGAACCATTATTTCATTTCTGTTCGGTTTTGTTCTTTTCATTTGACATTGAACGAGGTAATCTTTTATATAGTTTCTAGGGTTGAGTTCGTGTTCTAGGGTTCTAAGCATGTGTTCATTTCATTTCTCTTTATTTTTGCCTTTATGATATTTTGTTCTATTGATTTGTTCATCTAATTCAACTTTTTCAGTGTATTTTACCTCATTTCTATTGAGTAGGTCTGTAAGCATGTGTTCATCTTATTTCTCAATTTTGGCTTTTTGATATTTTTATTTATTCAACTAATTTTTTCTTCTGATTTGTTCATCTCATCCAACTTATTCAGTGTGTTCTTTTTTTGTCATTACTGTTGAGTTCAAATTTTTCATGGTTTGTTGCGGTGCATTTCATATTTATTTTCAATTTGTTTTGGGCCTCTTCTTATTGGATTCATTGATTCAATTCATATGTTGTTTAGTTTTTTTCTTCCTCATTGTTTTGCTGCAAGTTGGATGGTTTTCATATTGATAATGGTTTTGTCACATGTTTTCTTCCGCACTGAATTTAACAGGGTTTCGTTTTAGGTCTATTTGGGGCCATTGCCAACGTGGTGTAGAAGAATCGTAGAGCACGTAAAAGGTAATTTATTTTTGAATTTGAATTGTCCATTATTATTGGTTTTGACATTTGTCATATTGGTTATTGTTAATATTTATATATTGTTTTATATTGGTTTATTAGACTTTATTGTGTAGGCTGCAATTGAAGAAGCACAATCTGAAGAACACGCTCACGTTGTTACTTATTGTGTAGGTTGCATTTGAAGAACAATCTGTAGGATCAAAGAATTCTTTGATTGTTTAAAGACATTTTTTATACTATGATGAAAGAAGTCTATATCAATGTAAAATCAATTTTTGATGTAAAATGTTTAGATTTGGTTCAAGGTAATTTGATTTATATGATTGATACCAGGATAAAAGATTTCTTTGATTGTGTAAAGAGACATTTTGTATACTTTGATGAAAGAAATCTATATCAATGTAAAATCAAATTTTGATGTAAACTGTTTAGATTAGATTCAAGGTCATTTTTCCTTTGTTTTAAGGTCATTTCCTTTGTTTTGTGTAAAGATATGGATTTTCTGTCATTGTTTGGAAACTATTTTCTATTGCATTGTGTTTTGGAAACCATAACATGTTAATAACGTAACATTACATTTATATGATATAAAAAAATAAAAAAAAATATAATGACATTGATTTCCATTCAATATTATTTAAATCATTTTATGAACATTGAATAAATTAGAAGACCTAAGAATTAATGAATAAAATGGAATAATATGGAAAATATTTCTAAGTATAGATTCATAACTAAACTTAAGACGAGTTATACCAAATAGTAGTATTGCAGTCAATCATTATCTCTTTTGAAGGTTAATAAATTTCATCAAATTTTTATTTTATTAATATTATGATTATTATATTAAGATTATGATTATTATTATTATATTAAGATTATGATTATTATTATTATACTAAGATTATGATTATTATTATTATTATATTAAGATTATAATTATTATTATTATATTAATTTTTTTTATTAAGATTATGATTATTATTATTATATTAATTTTTTTTATTATGATTATTATTATTATATTAATTTTTTTTTATTAAATTAAGATTATTATTATTATATTATAATTTTAATATTAATAATAATATTTGATTATTAAAATTAAAATCTATACTTATAAGTTGTAGTCTGGGATATCATTTGAAACACCTTTTCAGTTTCCCACTTTTGCATTGTCATCTTTAGCAACTGTCTTCTTTTGCTTCTTTCAAATTTGGCAAACAGATCCTCCATGCGTTCAGAAACAAGGCCCTGCAACTGTTCAAGTTCTATTCTATTAGTTTTCTTTCTGAAATGCAAAAACTTTCTTCAATTTTTTGTGTGTGTTTTTGTTCTTTGTTTCTAATCAAAGTTGCAAACTTTGATCTTTTCTACCATCCTTTCATTTTTTGTTTGTCAATATGTTTTCTCATGTTTTTTCTCAAATTTTTTTGGTCTTTGGTTCTCTGTTTCTGGTCAAAGTTGCAACCTTTGACATGTTTATGAATATGTTTTCACCATTTTTGGTTGCTTATGGTTCTCTATTTTTTACTTTTTTTCACCATTACTGTTTTTGACATTTGTGATTTATTGCCATTTATAATGTGTTCATATGTTAATTTTATTGTTTCTGATGAACATTTAAATCCATTTCCAATTCCCTATGTTACTGCTAATATGTAGATATTTGTTTACCATTTGTTATAGCACCACTTATACCAAATTTTCCAAATTTGGATGACATATTTGTTGAAGATGGTTGTTGCTCCTTCAAGACATGTGTTTGATGAAGCCATTTGTATAAATTTCATTTGTATTTGCTTTTGCTTTAAGAATGTCTTAGGTATAGTTTAGAGGTTGTTTAGAGTAAGTTTTTTGCTAGGTAACTCACCTCTTAACCCCATACCATGTGATAAGAGCAAGCACAAGTTTCTGAAACTGTTTTACACATGTTTTTGCAAAAATATCCTTACTGCATAAAAAATGAATCTGTTCTTTTCTAAATGAATAGATTATTTTCTTAAGTTGATGCTTTGATTAAGTGTTTTTGAAAATCATGGTTTGTGCATGAAGTTTTTTTTAACTCAATCTTCATTCCTTCAAAACGACTGTGTTTTACTTGTTAATAAGTTTCTTTTATCGTTTTGAAAATAAATATGTTCATCTGTAAATGAATAGATTCTTTTTGGTCTGGTGTCAAGTTTATCTTTAAAAGGCTTTTTACGTTTTTATCCTTGCACCAGTGTGTTTGACTAAGTCTCCTTTACATAACAGATTCTCTTTTGAAAATAAATCTGTTCATTTTATTTTCAATCTGTTCTTTTTATAACAACTTTAACTGTTTTTTGAAAATAAGTTATAAGTTGGTTTTCTATAAAATGAGAACTTGTTTCTACGTTTAAAGGTTGATCATACAATTGAGAAAATAAGTTTTACATCAGAGAATTAGCATGTGTTCTTGAAAGATTTTATAAATCAAAAGTGTGCTTGTTCTTGGTTGGCTCCAAAGCTTGGTTAGAGGTGCTGCTATTGTTTAAGCAATTTGTTCTATTGGTCTAAGGCAAATTTCTGCATTCTCTATCAGGTGTATTCGTTTCATATTTCGAATTCTTGTAAAAGTGTGATTGTAAACTCTTCTTGATAGGGTTTCTTGAAGAGTGTGTGTGCTGAAATGGTGTTTTTTAGCAAGTGTGCCAAGTTTCTTGTAGGGTTCAAGAACAGAGGCTGTGTAAGTGTGTTTGGTACGTTTTGTTTAGTGAATTTCACCTTGGATTAGGTGAGACTGGATGTAGCTCAGTTGAGTGAACCAATATAACTGTTGTGTGTTCATTTCTCTTCATCCCTGCACTTGATTTCTTGTTTATTTGTTAATCTGTCTAAAATTGAATTTGTTCAATTAAAAATAAATCTGTTCTTTCTGAGCTTGTTCATACTGTTCTTATTTTCTGGAAAATCAGTTTGGTTCTGTTAAGAAGATATATGAACTGTTAATTACAACTGAACAGTTAGATTGTGATAGGTTACCCAATTGATTGACAAGCTAATAATTGAACCTTTATCACTTGCTTAAAAATTGAAGGTCATTGTTTTTGCTGTTCATAGTTATCTCTGTAAAATTAGTGTGTGTGGCTTGAAAATTAATCTGCATAACCTTAAGAATTACTTGGCTGATGTAAACGTTTTTAAAACATAAACAGTATCAAAATAAATTTGTTCATTTCCAAATAAATCAATTTATTTTCTGTGTACTGTGATAAAATCTGATTATTTAAAAGGTCAATTCACCCCACTCTTGAACTTTGACACTATTAAACCCAAAAATATTGACAATGGAAGCCAAAGGAAAGTTCCAAACGTTGAACCTGTTAGACGAGGTGTGTTGTCTTCTATTTTTCTTTTGGATTTCAGATCACCATTACGGAAAAAGTAACATGTTTTTTCTTTTGAAAATGATCATGGTTTAGTTGATCGTGCTTTTGCAATCGAGTTCGGGTCTGAACTTGGTCCAACTTGGTTTTTGGTGGATAACGAAGGGCATAGACATATTGTTAAGTATAATATGGACTTGTGTGTTCCTGAGATCATTGGAGGATGGTCTCAATTCCGCGAATTTTATGGCTTTCGTGGCAATCATTTTGTATATTTTGATTATGTAGGAAATAAAAAATTTAAGATCACTTTTTTTAAGGGAAAATTTTCTTCTTCAACCATGAATAAATTTTATGATCGTATCGAGAGTTGTTGCCCTCTCATTGGCGGTCTGTAGCTTTATTTCACTATCACACTATCTATGTCAATCAAGCCATCTGGTAATTTTTTATTGCATCATTTCTTAAGTTTTATTTTACTTTATATTACTTGATTACTGTATTTATACACATGTTACTTGGCTTTTAGGATCTTCCTGTTTCTTTTGCCAATTTCATTCGGAAAAGCAGGCTAAAGTATACTGTCCATCATGGATATAAGAGTGAAGTTAAGTGCAAAATTCTGATACGGCCACCTCCAAAAGCTTCTATTAAATTTGGTGCTGGATGGAGAGAATTTTATAAGATGCATGTTTTTCGTGAAGGTGACAAATTGATTTTTGAGGCTAATATTGAAGTACAACCCACAGATCTGAGGGTGTTGTTAGTTCTGTGATTAGTGAACACGTTAATTTTGCAAATATGTTTCAGCGAAGGACAATGTTACTTTTATTTCATTACAAGTTATGTTTTGTTTCTATTTACATGTTATGTGTTTGAATTTATTTTATTTTATTTTTCAAGATTATTTAATTTAACCGTATTAGCAATAATTTAACCGAATAGTGTTCTAGTAATAGGTTCTAATAAGTGAAATTTCAAGCGTAGTATTGGATTTTAGGTCAAACATTCTTTCTTTGGTGACATTATGATGAATAGATTGCCCAACTATTGCTAAACTTTATTGATCTTTGTGAATAAAATTACACAAAGGAATTTGCATTGTGAATGATAGTTATGACATTCAAATTCAAGTCAGCTAAAATGCAATTTTGTAAGAGTTGTTGAATTTTGACATTAACATCATGCTGCAGAAGCTTCCAGTAATTCTGAAAACAAATTGCATAAAAAACCATCTCCTTTTAAGACATTGTGCATATTTAAGCTAAAGACAAGAGTTTTGCTTTCATCCACAGATTGGATGAGAATGAGCAATTTATCTTCAAAATCAGTAAGCAAATGTTGAAGCACAATCTGCCCTATAACAGAAGTGATAGTAAGATTGACACCATGATCAGATGAAGTAAATATTAGAATAATACTGATAATACTGCTTATATCACAGTATTCATTTTGAGATAGAATTGGGCACGTTTAATATCTACCTTGGGAAGCTACCAAGATCAATAGATAATCGTGTGTATAACTTTTCATGAAATTTGCTTTTAAAATGTTTGTCAGTAATATTTGTAAGTATATCACGTAATTTTGCGAATGTGCAGCCAGCTTTCACCTGTACTTTATTATCAATTATTAATACAATTTGACTGTCCTTTTTAAATCTTTGTTCTCTAGCCTAATTTGTTTTTACTTAAGAACAAGAAGGATATGATGTGGTACAGATTTCTGCAGACTATTGGAATAACCCAAACTTGAGAAAGTCAAAGTGCATCCAAAAAAGAGAATTTGGATTCCCGCTTTAATCTCTACGTATTTGATAAATTCTTTTGTCAAAACAATTTAACAACTAACTGGACTTCACTAACAATGGTATATGCATATGGATCCAAATGAGTCAAAATCTACAAGAAACCAAAGGAAGATCATCCTTCAGAATAAGTTACACAAAGAAGCTACCAAACTTACAGGTAGAACCTCATATGCCATTTATTTTTTTGAAATATAGAATTGAAGTTTATCGTTGATGACTTGATTTCTTGAGGTACTTCAGGTAAAAATTGCAACAAACAAAGTCCTCAGACAACCACAATTTCTTATGGAGAAACAAATTCTGTTTTAACAACAGGTAAATGAGGTTCTGATTGTTGGTTATTATTTACTGCTAATGTATTAAAATCAAAACTGCACTATAGATGTCTGTGACAAATCAGACCACAATCCAACAAAGAAAATGAAGATGGTTTTCAACCAAGAATCCACAAGTCAAAGGAATAAGTTAACAACATTTTCATATGGATTAAACTACTCACAGGATGCGGTTTCTGACATAGAGAGTACAGAAGATGTACATGACAGTTCATCCGAAAATACAATAGAGAGAGTTGCCATGGTTGTTACCCCATAATATACAACCCAAAAGAAAAACTTAGCAGCTACAAACCATGGAGAAGAGTGTATTTTTTCACAGAATGCAATATCAAACTTAGAGAATAGGCAACCCTCATGTCCTTTAAGTACATGTAAGTCTTAAGGCCTTTCTTATAGAGGGATATTGCATATCATTATATATATTACTGATTGTTTATAATATCCTTTACTTGCAGTTAATTTTTCTCCTAATCAAAACACACTACAATCAATTGAACAAAGTAAACCATTATCGGAATTCAACTATAGTAAGTGATGTCTTAAACCTTGAAATTCGATTGATTGAAAAATATTATTATTTGATATACATTTCAATTAATAGTGCATTTGTCATATGTCTTATCTTATTTTAAACTTTGATGACAGATACTCCAATAGCTCAAAAGTCATCTAACTCTGTGCAAAATAAGAAATTATATCAGTTATCTTTGGACACATTGTTGAATACATCGAAGCAGCCAACAAGAATTGACGAAGAACACCTAGGTTGTCATTGTATACACCTTCTCATACGAATTTATTAATTACTTTTTATATGTACATAGTGTTTATATGAATAATTTTTCTATACAGGAAGAATTGAATATGTTTATTGTTCTGAACTTGGACACTATTCTTACTCTGTCTTTCAGAAGAAAGCTATTAGATATCCTTTGAAAATCATGAATTCGATTAGCAAAACATTACATTATGTTGAATGGTCTCCTAATTTTGAAAATAATGGTAAATCATACAAGTATTTTTAACGTGTTTCCTCATATTGTATACAAAATTATTCTCATGTATAAATATGATTCTTATTATTTATCTCAGATGATGTACACAACAATTTTATAAGCGAACTATATTTAAAATCTGAAATGCAAGGTTAACACCTTATTATTACTTGGTCAAAGTACATCTTAATATAACTAATGATCCAGTATAACGTTTTAGCATGTGTATTATAGAAATGAGAATTATAGATTCTTTTTTAAATTTCCAGATCTTTTTTATGTTGGTCAACCTTCAATTGAATGTGTTCATTGTGGAGTTGTTCTCTGGTATGAGGAACGTGCTGATAAATCAAAGCATTCAAGAGAAGTGCATTTTTCTATATGTTGCCAAAAGGGAAAAGTACAACTACCTTTTTTACAAAGACCTTCCGAACTACTAAACAATTTATTAAACGGTGAAGATCCTAGAAGCAAGCATTTCTTAGATAACATTAGGACTTACAACAATATGTTTTCCTTTACTTCCATAGGTGGGAAGATTGATTCTTCTATGAATAATGGTAGTGCACCTCCTCAGTTCATAATTAGTGGCCAAAATTACCACCGTATTGGAAGTTTGTTACCAGAGGCAGGTTCCAATTCCAATTTTGCACAATTGTATATATATGATATAGAGAATGAGTTAAGTAATAGAATGAGTCATTTTGAGTAAGTATTTTTGTATTTACTGTTGTTTAAACGTTCAAATTCTGTCATTGGTTATTGTTAATTCTGTTGCATATTGTTTAAGGTCAAATAACCATAAGTCTATACTTGAAAAATCATTGGTTGGTGATTTCATAAACATGATTGATGAATACAATATTCTTGCTAAATCCTTTCGAAGAGTAAGAGACATGTCTCTTCAAGATAAACCATCATATTTTACACTCCGATTATTTAGAAATCGATTGAAAGATCAAAGAGTGTACAACACCCCGTTATCAAATGAGATAGCTGCTTTAATTGTGGGAGATTTCGCAAACACGGATGTAGACAAAGATATAATTGTGAATAAGGTATGTGGTGATTTATCAAGGCTTCATGAAACACACACTGCTTTCATCCCACTATAATATCCTAAGGAGAAGATGGTTATCAATAAAGTATTCCAATAAGGGATATTTATTGCAAGTAGAAAAATAATTTGTGTTTCCTTAAGGGAATTTATTGCATTCCTTATTCAAGAAAGACATTGTGAGTTTGGTAACATAGTACATGCACGTAGGATTTTTCAACAATTTCCGATTGTTATACCATGATTGAAGCACAACGTTTGTCTTTCATTAGGTCAAATTAGGAAATTAATTCGGTCTGAAATTTTGAATGGCCTACATGAAGCAATTAACAAAGGAGAGACTGATCCTTCTTGCGTTGGTAGACGTGTTGTTTTGCCTTCATCTTTTACTGGTGGTATGCGTTACATGTTCAACAATTGTCAAGATGTTATGGCTATCTATAGAAGATTTAATTATCCTGATTTGTTCATAACAATAACATGCAATGTCAATTGGCCTGAAATTCGTGATGTTCTTGGACCAAAAGGATTAAGTCCGTCAGATAGACCTGGTATTGTTTGCAGAGTCTTCAAACTTAAACTTGATCAAATGATGAAAGATTTCAAGAAGAATAAGTTTTTTGGTCAAACAACTGCAGGTATTCTTCAAGATGAAATAGTTTTAGTGAAATCTTTTTATAGTATTAAATTCCCATAATTAATTTGGAATATTCTTTTCTTTTTTTCAGGCATGTACACCATTGAATTTCAAAAAAGAGGTTTACCACATGCTCATATACTATTATGGTTGGATGGATAAAACAAGCTGCATAATGAAACAGACATTGATAATGTCAAATCTGCTGAATTACCTCACCCAAATTTGTATCTCAAATTGTTCAAAGTTGTTGCAAGCTACATGATACATGAACCATGTGGAGTGGCTAAATTAAATTCTCCTTGCATGAAACAAGGTAAATGTTCAAAATTCTTTCCAAAAAGGTTTACAGTTGTAACTATTATTGATTAAGATGGATATCCAATGTATAGACGTCGAAATAATGGAATTTTTGTGAAAATGGTATCCAAATGGATAATGACAATGTTGTTCCATACAGTCCCCATCTTCTTATGAGGTATCAAGCACATGTGAATAAAAAATATTGCAACAAGTCAAATTCTACCAAATATCTTTTCAAATATGTTAATAAAGGGCATGACAGGGCTATAATGAAAATTGGCAATGGTACTTCCAACGATGAAGAGAAAATGAATGTTAAAGAAATCAAGAATTATTATGATTGTAGATACTTATCTCCGTGTGAAGCTGTTTGGCGAACTTTTGGCTTTGACATATATCATAGATGGTCAACTGTACAAAGGTTCTCATTTCATTTTCCGAAGCAACAACCAATTTTGTTTAAAGATGATGATAATCTTGATCAATTGTTGGAAAAGAATGAATCTATGAAGACCATGTTTCTAGCTTGGTTTGAGGCCAACCAAAAATATGTCGATGGAAGGAATTTGACATATGCTGAATTTCCAAGCAAGTTTGTATGAATTGCTCAACAAAGACAATGGAAACCAAGGAAGCAAGGTTACAACATTGGTACACTAACCTATGTAGCACCTAGATGTGGAGAACTTTATTACATGAGGATATTGTTGACTATTCAAAAGGGTTGTGTTGACTATGCTAGCACAAGAACAGTAAACGAGCAAACATTCAATACATATGAAGAAGCTTGTTATGCGTTAGGACTATTGAAAGATGACAAAGAATTCATTGATGCAATAAAATAAGCAAGTGAATTAGGTTCTGACCATGAACACAAGCATTTGTTTGTTTCATTATTGTTCATGAACGCAATGTCCAAACCGGATGTGGTTTGGAAAGCTTCTTAGAAATTACTGTCAGACGGAATTTTATACCACAAAAGAAAATAGTTGCGATTGCCAGGTATTGAATTTTTAAAATGCTATAATTAATTACATATTTTGACTATAAATTATGAACGTGATGCATGTGGTCTTAAATAATGTTAGGTCTACAACTCGAGGAGAAACAACTACATGATCTTTGCCTATTAAAAATACAAGAGTTATTAATGGCAAATGGGCGGTCATTACAAGAATTTGTCTGTTTGCCTCAACTTGATCTTTCTCATTCATCTTTGTTTCAAAATAGGTTTATTATGGATGAACTTAACTACAACAACGATGAAATGGAAAAAGAGGATATCTCATTGTTGAAATGTCTCACTGAGCAATTAAATGTTTATGAAGAGATCATTTCATTAGTTGAGTCTGAAAAGAATGGTTTCTTCTTTCTATATGGTTATGGTGGAACTGGCAAAACTTTCATGTGGAGAGCATTATCTGCTGCAGTTAGATCTACAGGAAAGATTGTTTTGAATGTAGCATCAAGCGGAATTGCTTCTTTACTACTACCTGGAGGGAAGACAACACATTCTAGATTCTGTATTCTTATTCTAATAAATGAAGAATCAACTTGCAATATACATCAAGAAAGTCATCGTGCTAAACTTTTGATTGAAACGAGATTGATTATTTGGGATGAAGCATCGATGATGAATCAAATGTGTTTTGAGGCCTTTGACAGAACTTTGAGAGATGTTATGGGAACAGTTAATGAAGGAAATAGTCAAAAACCTTTTGGTGGGAAGGTTTTGGTTTTGGGAGGTGATTTCAGGAAGATATTGCCAGTTGTAAAAAAAGGGTTAAGATATGATGTTGTGAAGTCAACAATCAACTCTTCTCATTTGTGGCTAAGTTGTCGAGTCTTAAAACTCTCTCAAAACATAAGATTAAACAATGCAAAATCTGATGTAAGTGCAAACGGTATCAAAGAATTTGCTTATTGGATTCTCAAAATTGGAGATGGCCAAATTGGATTGAATGAAAATGGTGAGTGTGTAGTGGAAATCCCACTTGATATATTGATTGAGCCCACATAAACACCTTTGTTGTCATTGGTGAATTTTGTTTATCCTAATTTGTTGACTGACATGACGTGTTTTGGGTACTTTGAGGATGGAGCAATACTTTGTTCAACAACTGAATCAGTAGAGCAAGTGAATGATTTTATTTTATCTTTGTTAATTGGTAAAGAAATAACTTATCTTAGTTCGGATACACCTTACCAATCAAATATCAGGAAATTGAAGGTGAATGGTTCACGTCTGAGTGCTTAAATGATATAAAATGTTCAGGGATACCAAATCATCGGCTTCATTTGAAAATTGGCGTGCCTATTATGCTTTTGAGAAATATTGATCAAGCCAATGGTCTTTGTAATGGAACAAGGTTGCAAGTTCTTGATTTGAAGAAAAAATGTTATCTATGTAGCAATTCTAATAGGAACAAATATTGGTGATAAAATCTTCATTTCAAGAATGAATTTGATCTCTTCAGATTCAAGTACGCCATTCAAATTCCAGATAAGACAATTTCCAGTAGCTCTATGTTTTGCAATGACAATCAATAAAAGCCAAGGTCAATCATTGACTAAAGTTAGTTATATCTTCCACGTCCCAGTTTTCACACATGTACAGTTCTATGTAGCTATTTCTAGAGTTAGAACGAAAAAATGATTGAAAATTCTTATTCTTGATGAAGATGGGAATGTAACCAACAAGACAAAAAATGTTGTTTATACTGAAATTTTTTACAATATTTGAAAGCAATGGAATGATATGATAAACCTGGAATTATAGTTTCAACTTAAATCATAATGTGAGCTTCAATTTATATTGAAAAATGACAACATGGATATGTCCCACAATTTTGACATCGCACAAACTGTTTATTATTATAATATTAATTTATGGCATAACATAATGTTTTATAGATTCTGTGAATTCTTTATGATTCATTAGGAAATAGTATTATATGGAATTATGATAATCACTAGATGTTAATATACCAAATGTAAAAAGAGTTGAGTGACATCTATTATAATTGTTACAATAATATGTGATTAAAAACTAATTTTACTTTTATAAAAAACTGTTATAATTAATATCGTTATATTAAATATGTATAATAGTACCGTTATATAATAAATCCAGTCTTTAGAAAAGTATACTACTTTTTTTATTCCTACTTCATAATAAATGTATATGCTAATTAATTAAAAATAAATGAAATTAATTTTCTAATTATAAAAGATAATTATTGTTAGTTTGAAATTAAAAATATGATAATTAAATAGAAACAAAATACATAAAATGTATACCTAACCTGGAGACCTTTTCAAACTCTTGAATTTTAAATCCATTGTTTATCTAATGTTTTTTTTATAGTTTTAGAAAACTATACTACTTTTTTTATTCCTACTTCATAATAAATGTATATGCTAAATAATTAAAATTAAATGAAATTAATTTTGTAATTGTAAAAGATGTTTATTGTTAATTTTAAATTAAAGAAATGATAATTAAATAGAAACAAAATACATAAAATGTATACCTAATCCCTGAATACCTTTTCAAACTATTGAATTTTAAACCCATTGTTTACCCAATATACTTTTTTATGGTTTTCTGTACTTCTCATTGATAGTGGAAAATAGCAATTTATTGAGTATCACTGTCATTTCCAAAAATTTAGAAAAACATATTCCTACTTCATACTAAATGTATATGCTAACTAATTAAAAATAAATTAAATTAAAATTCTAATTATAAAATATAATTTTTGTTAATTTGGAATTAAAAATATGATATATTAAAATGAATTTATGATGTGTACATGTATGTTCAAATATGCATCAATATTTTTTTTTATGGTTTTTTGTACTTCTCATTCATAATGGAAAATAAAAATTTATTTAGTATCACTGTTGTTGGAGATCCCACAGCGACTAGAGATTAGAGCCTTTCATCGTATATAAGTGGGTGCAAACCTCACCCCATTGAGCCGGTTTTATGGGGTTGAGTTAGGCTTAAAGTCCACTTCGTAATATGGTATCAGAGCCATTTCGAGCCTATTCTAGCGAGTATTTGTTGGGCTTATCAGGCCACCCGCTATCGGGCCGCTATCGGACCACCCATAATATATAGTCCCACGCACGAGTTGGCAGTCTCGGCGTGAGGGGGGTGTGTTGGAGATCCCACATCGACTAGAGATTAGAGCCTTTCATCGTGTATAAGTGGGTGCAAACCTCACCCCATTGAGCCGGTTTTATGGGGTTGAGTTAGGCTTAAAGTCCACTTCGTAATAACTGTCATTTCCAAAAATTTAGAAAAACGTATTCCTACTTCATACTAAATGTATATGCTAACTAATTAAAAATAAATTAAATCAAAATTCTAATTATAAAATGTATTTTTTGTTAATTTAAAATTAAAAATATGATATATTAAAATGAATTTATGATGTGCACATGTATGTTCAAATATGCACCACACTCTTTATTTGGAATTCTGTTAATTTTTTTTAGATACAAGATATGTGCGAATGAGTATTTAACCACAAAAATATTTATTTATTCATGAGGGTGCATTTTTTATGCATGCACTATGCTCTGCTGGATTGGATTGATGTGTTGCCTCATAAAAGTTTCTCATTTCACATTAAAACGTATACCTAAGTCCTGAAGTCTTTTTCAAACTCTTGCATTTTAAACCCATTGTTTATCCAATCTTCTTTTCTATGGTTGTTTGTACTTCTCATTCATAATGGAAAATACCAATTTATTTAGTATGACTGTTATTTCCAAAAATTACCATTCATCATTTCAATACCTAGAAATGTAACATTATTTATAAATTATATACCTTTCCACAATCATACCATTAGTTGGCATATCTAAAAAATTTCTGAACTCTAATCTACCTTTACTCTCTGTATACTTTTCTCTGGTAAACCACTTCAGTGCTTCATTAACTTTTAAACAAACAAAATCAACAAGGCACACTCAGCAAAAATCATAAGCAGGAAAACAGTAAGTGTTGAACAAGATGCTTTGATGTCTCCAAATCCAAGTGGAAAGCTTGAAGACCTTGCTGTTGTTGTTGTGTGTATGTGTGTCTAGTTGTTTGAACTTGTTAATTCACCCCTTAAGTTGATCCAAGTTCATTTGAATCTTTAACCTTTTGAAAAGATGGGTTTTATAAAAAGTTGTTGAAATTTCAACAAGTTAAAATTTTGAAACAACAGGTTGTTTTACCTTAGCAGTTTTTGAAAAGGTTTTGAAAAGCTTGACTTTGTTGTCAAGTCAATTTAACCGATTGTTTTGACAAAACAACCAATTGTTTTTCTTAAAACCTTAACATAATTCTGTTAAGTGGTTTTAATATGTTTTAAATGATTCTAACTACCTTGGCTCCTTTATTAAATGTTTTTGACCACTTAGTTGGTCTATATAAAGATGGTTTTACGCGCCTAATCTTGGAGTAAGAAAAAGAGTTTATCAAAAACATTTTTTCCAAGATTTGAAAGAGCTTTGGATCATTCTTAAGTGTGTGGAATATAATTGGGTTGTAATTCTGAACTTTAAGCTTTGTAATACCCAGGTGTATTCTATTCCCTTCTTCCTTGATTACTGTATTTCTAGTTTGTGTTGCCAATGAGTGTTGTGTGTTCTTGAGGGGTTCAAGATCAACACTCTTGGTGTGGTTTGCCAAAGGTAGTGTGTTTCTTAAGGGGTTCAATTTGGTGTGTGGTGTTTGTAATATGGTTTTGATTGCATAGTGGTTTACCCAGTGGTTTTTGGGGACTGGATGTAGCTCTTGGTGTAAGAGTGAACTAGTATAAACATTTTGTGTGAATCTCTCTATCCTTACACTCTTTAAATTGATTTAAATCTGTTTTGAAAAAACTACTGATAAAAACAACCGATTGTTGCATAAAAACAACCGGTTGAATTTTTGCATCAAGCTTAAAATCAATTTTATATTTGGCTAGACAGATTTTCCACTTATTGATTCTTCATTGCCTTTCACTCTACCTTCAGAACTTTCGAAAATCTTTCAAAAACAATTCACCCTCCCTTTGTTTTAGCTCATTAATTCTAACCGTAAGTACATTCAATAGCATCATACAACCTTCGGAGGTATGTTCTCATATTTATTCTCCATATGTTTTTTTTCTTTCCGTTTTAGGGTTAACTATTCTTTGTTTGCATTCTCATATTATGCTTATATTATCATAGTATATTTTGTTGTGGATCGAGCCTTTGCAATAATATTTAGTACGGAACTGGATTCTATATGGACCCTTGCGGATCAAAGAGGAAATATATTCAAGGTACGTTATAATATGGACCTGCACAATCCCTTGATCTCGTTCAAGGTTGCAATGAAATGTGTAAGTTGTACGCGTTAAAAGAAGGATCTCATCAAATTCTCTTTTGTTACGTGGGGATAGCTATTTTGATGTAACGATATTTGAGGTACGTTGTCCAAAAATACTGTCGTAGATTTTTTTCTAGAGATTGAAAGTTGAAGCTCACTAACGTATCATGCACTTATGCATTTTACACTAACTTTGACTGCTTCCCAGTGCACAACAAGTCATCTTATATGTTTTTATAATTGACTTTTGTTTTACATATATTAAATGAAAATGTTTTTATTGTCGTGTAGGATTTGCCTGTGACTTTCGCAGTTTATATGCGAAGAGATAGATTCCAAAAATGTCACTTTGCACGGTCCAAACGAACAGGTGCACTGCAAAGTTCTAATCTGAAATGTTCCCAAAAAGTCTGTCAAATTCAGAAGTGGATTCTGCAGGGAACACTCACTTCAGGAGAATGATAAAATTATTTTTGAAGCAGACGATGAGCATACATGACAACAATTTCGAGTTATCATTATGAAAATAATTTGATTGAAAGTTTATTATAATATATTTGGGAGTCGGGACTATTTTTAAAGTTTGATAAAAAGGATAATTTTTTAATTTTAGTTGGACTTAATGTGGGTAACCATATAGGTTGCTCAAACATTATTAATATTTATAATTATTATATTTTTGTATTATATTTTTGTTTTCTAACATGTTTTTTTTTTGTGATTTGATATTTTGTTATTTTGTATAAATTTTGTATCTTTCTTATATTGTATAAATTTCTTTACTTACAAATTATATGCGATGATTGTATTAGGTGAAAGTATATATGTTGTAAATTTATTATTATTAAAACATTTCAATTTAAGGTTGTATAAAATTATTTATATAAGACACTTTAAGACATCTCTATGCATCTTTATTGTAACAAAAAAGGTTAAAATATATACCTACATAAATTACAATTATTTATTTATATATTAATAATATTTCATAAATAAAATCTTTCCCATTTCATAGAAAAAATCTTTTCCGTGCAAGGCACGGGTTAATAACCTAGTTTATATATAAACAACTTTGGTTGTTAATTCGGTGACAAAAATTAATACTTCCAGTTAGCCACCAAAATGAATTTGATCGATGGAAAATAAATAAATTTGGTCGCTAATTCAGTGACAGAAATTAGCACTTTCATTTAACCACCGAAATGAATTCGGTCACTGAAAAATAAATAAATTTTTGTCGCTAATTTGGTGATAGAAATTAGCACTTCCATTTAGCAACCGAATTTATTTCTATCGCTGAAAAATATATAGACTCGGTCGCTAATTTGATTGCGGATTTAACTATTTTTTAATTTATTCAATACAGTCACCAATTTAGCGATCACATTTTTTGTTACTTTCACTTTCGATAGCAGTTTCAGTTGCAAAACTAACTAAAATCATTAACAATTTATTTAATCACTATTTCATTCGTAGATTCGATATTGAGAATAGTTGGTGACTATTTCATTCGCAATTTGCAACGATTGTATTTCAGTCGCTAAATTGTTATTTTCTTTAGTGAAACCAATGCAAACAAAATGAGCTAAAAATAATATCTAAGGAAAAGATATGGTCGATGTAATGAGCAAAGATCAGATGAACTGAATTACAAAATTAAAATAAGTATGTACAATGAACACAATTTATTACTTCTAAAAGAAAATGAGTTAAAAATGAAAACAATGCATATGAAGAGTGCATTCATTGTATAATAAAGTTATAAATGTGTGCACAATGTCATAAAGGTTGAATTGTGCTTAAGATTTTTCAAAAATTTACAATGTATTGTCTTAAAATAAATGGTCAAACGATAATTTCACTTGATAGACGATTTGTCAAAAAAATATTATTTAAAGTTTGGTTAGTAAAGCTCTCATTGTTTTTGTTAGTGCATTATGATAATATGGAACGAACAAAGATAAAGGAAATAAATATTTACACTATGATTTTTATACTAATTTGTCTGATAGTGCATACTACGTTCAATTCTTAATCAACGTATTGAGTTTCACTATGCAGACTACTGTTGTAAGTTAAAATTTGAGTATTATTTGGAATACAGTCATTCTTGGCTAATAACTTTAGTATTATTTGGAAAAACAACAACTCCTAGCTAGAAACCTAGAACTCGACCATTCTTGACTAAACAAACTAAATATATTTTGGACCTTAACTACCCGTGTCTAACCAACTTAGTATTGTTTGGAACACAACAACTAGTGACTTAGACAAAATATTTTTTAGATAACACTCACTGATGACTTTGTACAGCAAGTGCACCGCGTTGTTAGAAGTAATAATTTGTCCCTAAGGACGAATATCGATCCCACAAGGAATAGTTGATTATTCAAGTACAATATTCGCTAAATATAAAATAGAACAATAAAAAGTTGGTTTGAAGATTGTTATAATGACAAGAATTAACAAGAAAACAAATCAAAGAGTAATTGCTTCAATTGAAAAAATAGGGTATGGGTTTCATATGTCTCACTCTTATGTATTTTGATTAGCATGTTAACATTATGTTCTTTGATTGAAATTGATGTCCGTATAAAAGTCATTTATATTGATTCCTCGCATATAAAATTCTTAAGAATGTTCCCTAAATATTGATCCCTCGCATGTTTATAAGAACAACTTAGAATCAAGGTCAGACGTTAATAACAATTAACATTTCAAGTCTATTCCTAGCACTCAAATATGTTAAGTATTGTTGTTTAGGTTAGAATCCTAAAAATACTTCCCAATCAGATTTAAGATCCTCAAACATGTCACAAATATTTAAAAGTAAAACAACAATACCAAAAATCAATCAAGAACAAAATATTATATCATAGTTAAATATCACCTCAATACATAAGAGTTTGAACAGATTACTCTCAATC
Organism: Phaseolus vulgaris; assembly: GCF_051622355.1. Lineage (NCBI taxonomy): Eukaryota > Viridiplantae > Streptophyta > Magnoliopsida > Fabales > Fabaceae > Phaseolus > Phaseolus vulgaris. Next base: position 46,370,505 of record NC_143504.1, read on the forward strand.
TTAAAGGGTAGAATTAACCACGCATACTTCTAGCACCTTTCATTCTCCCAATTGGTTACAATTCACTCAGTGGTGTTTTCCTCTCAATCTTACAGACTAGGGTTGAGCGTCTGGCCCCATATTTAACCTAATTTACTAGGGTTAGGTAGCTTCCTGTGTCGTGTTGATGGGCTTAAGTGATAAAAAATAAAAATAAAAGGTTCAATATGTTTGACGCATTCTCGCTTGAGTAAGGAATTCTCGCTTGAGTGAGAAAGACGTCGATTTTCAAAAATTGTCCTGGAGCATTCTCACTTGAGCGAGATACTCTTGTTGCAAAATTGGCTTTTTTGGCGCTTTTCTCTATTCTGGGAGTCCAGCTTTCTCTTTTTAGCTCAAATCATTCTCTTTTATTCCAAATCTTTAATCCTCCCTAAAAGCCTGCAATTAACACCAATTTGGGAATAAAATGCTCTTATTCAAATAAAGATCATAAAAAATGTAAAAAGGTATAAATTCATAAATTAGATTATTTTATATGTAAATTAACAATTAATACTCACAAGTACCTCTATTTTAATATGAAATATTACTTAAATTAGACACTTATCACTTACTCAAGGCCAAAACATCGAGTATTATTTAGAACATAGTCACTCCTGGTTACAACTAAGTATTGTTTGGAACACAATCACTCCTAGCCAAGACAAAGTGTTATTTTGAACATAGTCACTATTGGCTAAGACCGTAAGGTTTACAAAGATTGAGATCTAAAAGGTAATAGGTTCGCTTACTAGAAATAGGGGTAGTGTCTTGTGATGTACACAAGAGTTATCACTCCTATAGATCGCTAATGAACATGAATAATGTTCTTTCTCACAACAACAAGGCTTTGAAGCTTAAAATATTTTACATGTTCTTCTAGCAAGACTTTGTCAACCTTTCTTCTTCAAAAGAATCTTTTATATAAAGAGCTTGAAAAAAGAAGAGTTGTCACTCATCCTTTTATAGTCATTGTGAGGGTTTCCTTATGCTACTATTTCTTCTTGTGTATAAGCATGCTTTGAAGCTTAAAAATACATTAAATGCCTTAAACTTAGCCTTGAATGTGTGTAACTTATTTGACTACACCTCTTAAATGATGACAATGTTTCACAAGCCTGAACAAGTGACTTCTCTCCATCATTTGATCAAAGTGTAATATTCGACATATTACTGACTCCACAACACTAACATGTTGCTTGTTCTAGAAAAACTATTTGCATAAAGCAACCCTCAACAATTTCTTTGAAGATATTTTGATATGGTCAAGGCATTGTGAAACCTTATTGAAAGAAAGAATAATCATATAATCCCTACAAGCATAAAATAAACATTTATTGAAGTTTGACATGTATTATATAACTGCTTAAGGCCTACATCTGTCAGATTAATTATACTTATTGTCTTATTCAAGCAAAAATTTATTGGACTAACTTTACACATTTACTTATGTTCGAACAAAAGTTTACCAAACAAGGCATGTGCACAACACTTGTATCTATTAGACGATGTATGTGCATAACATTTGCGTCAGTCAGATGAAACACATTTTAAATAACACTTTCATCTGTCCACCTATACAACTTGCGTCTATTGAACTAGACTGAATCCATTGGTTTGACATTATCTAATACACATAAATTATGTTTTATACTTAGTTATTTAAGCAAACAATCAAAACCAAATAAAGGGCTTGTTGAACTAGGATCTAACATAACAAAATTCAAAATTTTGACTCCTAAATTTATTGGATTGTATAAGATTATTCAAAAGAAAAAATAGGTCCAAGTACTTATGAGTTTGCTTTACAATCTCACCTCATCAAAGTACATAATGTGTTTTATGTATCTCAATTGAGAAAATACATAAAAAAAATCCAGATCATATCTTAAAACCTGATGAGTTTTGTATCAAAGAGGATTTATCTTATGATAATAGGCTGATGACATCGAAGATCGTGAGGCAAGACAACTCAAAGATAGAGACGTCATAATGATTAAAGTGTTATGGATTTGTAGACTGATGATTTACATGAGAATTGGAAGACAGCAAACGAGAGAGTTTTGTTATATTTTCCTTGTTATATTTTCATTGATAAGTGAATTTTCGAAAATAACAATTTTTTATATGAAGGAAAAAGTAATATCTAGTTTTGATTTTAAAAAACTTAATAGATAAATAATAAAAACTTTATAAACGAAGTATAAACATTAATTTTTTATTTCATTAAGAATCTTATATTTATTTATGAAAAACTCATTTTCTTTAAAGTCTCTATAATTTAAAAAAAAATAGGATTCTATGTTCTTAGATTACAATCTTAAGAAGACAAGATAAAGATTATCAATTTTAATCGATCAAAGTTGTGATTTAGAAAAATTCTTACTTAAAATTTCATTATCTTTTCTTCTTTTTCATTTTCATTGTGGTTAATTTGTAAAACGAATATATTATTATAGGGTTTGATATTTAGTAGATTATCAATAACCCAGATAGATTTCTAAAAGTGTGATAAGAATACTTTTACTTGTATGTACACTACATCTAACTAAAAGATTGTATGAATATTGTGTTAATTAGATTATTATATATGTAAATAAAATAAGATTTTTTATTTTTAATTATTTATTATTATTATTATTATCGTAAAAAACACTTAAACCTATGATGTGGACTCCATGGCTGATTATAAGTTATTTTACAGCTTAGTTGTGCCTTCCACTTTTTTATGCACAAACCCACACATTTATTTCTAATTCAAATAGAAAACAATCTTGCATTTTCTACATAAATTTAAATTTTCACTATTTCTCTTAATCAAACAAAAATTTAAAGATATTTTCTATTTTGATTACAATTTGCAATTTGTTGAACTAGTATTATGGTTGCAATCAATTACACAAGGAAATAAACTTCTATCTTCAATATGATAATCTAATAAAGATTATAATTTTGAATTTATTATTTAAACTTAAAAATAAGAATAAAATGTTCATAAGTAAATAACTGTTAGCCTCTATAACAACATGCTCTATGTAACTATCTTGCATGTCTAGTGTAACTGCATGAGTTTCTTATATATTCTCTTGTATCTTGTTAGGAAGCTCGGACACTAAGTATCGGACACTGACATTTGTATGACACCTGTAAAACACGTATCCGTGAATGTCCAATTCAAAAAGTATTTGTTAGATTTCTGACAATTCTAGTACGGTTCTAACATAATTTTAAAAAGGAAAAATACATTAATTTTCTAAAAATTCAAACTTTATTGTATAAATTATTATTATAATTATAGAAATAAGAAACAAATCCTTGTAAACCAGTCATGAAAAACATTTTTCTGCTCCAAAAAATAATCTGAAACATAATTGTGCACATAAATCTTTATTGTCAATTTATATAATTCATAATTATATAATATATAGATTCGTGTCCCATGTCCTACATTTTAGAAATTTTACGTATCTTCGTGTCCGTGTCCGTGTCCGTGTCGTATCAGTGTATGTGCTATATTGGTATCCTGTAATACTTACGTTTTACAATAATATCAGCTTTAACTTTTCTCTCTCATGTGTCCCACTAATACCTAACATGGTATTCAGAGCCATTTTTTTGTTCTCTCTCTCTCATGTCTTCCGCTACCTCCATAGTCTCCATGACTTCTTCATCTTCCTCCTCTTCCCTCTATTTCTTCACCACACCGATCTCTCTAAAATTGTTTGAGAAATTTTGTTGTTGTTGAAGCAACAGGTTCTTGCCACAACAAATGACTTACTTTTGTCCAAATTTCTTGATGGGTCTCAGGTTCCTCCTTCTCTTATTCCTGTCGCTGATGGTTCTTCCACGTGGAGTAATCCTGCCTTTACCATCTACAAACAAGAAGATAACTTGCTCATGACCTGGATGATAGCATCTATGACCACATCGTTCTTCACCAAGATGGTAGGTGAGTCTTTAGTCTTATGTTGGAACGTTCTTCACATCTATTTCGCTACCAACACATGTGCCTAGATCAAGAAATTTATGTTGCATCTCAAGAATTCCTAAGAATAAATGATCTCTCACTAGCTATCTAATTTTTACTGATAAAATAAATAGTTAAAACAACTATATTCATTTTATTATGCATTCAAACTTTATAATTTATTTATTATATTTTTCATTAATTATATTTTAATTTTTTTTTAAAACTCCAGAAATATATTTTTTAATTTAATATAAATTAAAAAATTCAAATATTATGAATTCTTATAAAATAAATTATTTAAAATTCAAATTACAAAATCTTCATTGTAAAATTGTTTTTAAAAAAATCTTATAAACTATTACATTTCTGCCCAGTGTTTGAAATTTCACTGTCAAAAATAATATTTTAGAATATCGATATAATATATTCTTTTAATTTTTATTTTCTAGTTATACTAATGCTTTCAGTTTCCAATGAAATATTATTTTTCATTTTTAATTTGCACCTAAAGTAATTACATTACTATTTTATATTTACAGTAGATAAAACTAATATACTTAATGAGATATTGTTGAGTAAAATTGTCCATGACATTTTAATTGTTGCTTTAATATATCTGAAGAATCTTAAACTGTAATAATTTATGAACAACAATTTTTTTTTATTTACTAATAAAAATATATCCCTCTCACTTACAATAATTTTAGAGCAGGGAATATTATGTTTCCTCTATTAATACACAAAATATGAATCTCACTTAGAAGGGAATTGAAATATAATTTAACAGTCTGAAAACTAAACAGTAAATGTAATATCCTCTTTATTTGGTAACAACTTTTAATTAAAGCAATTAGTTTAACTGGACAAGAATGATTAAATTAGAATACTTTAATGAATTGATGTACACATTAATTAAATTTAATATATTTTATAATGAATTAAAGTTAGTTAATGAATCGTGTTAATGCTGGTTAAAAATCTTAATCCCAACATGTTTTCACCAGAATACCTTCATTTATCGGGCTGAGTTACCCCTGTAACTACACAACATAAATTATTATTGTTATTTAGATTATTAGTTGATGATCCTTCGTTACACGTGTTAACTTGCAAGATACTTCATGAAAAACGGCTGAGGAGGGCCTCCGTCAGATCCCAGCAATGCCACGTAGCGAAACATAAGAGGCCCAACTCTGGTGGGTCCCATCACGTTTATCCATTTGTCTTCTCGTCTCTTCCTAAAGTTTGTGTGATAATTTTTTATTTTAATTTTTTTTGGACAGTTTCTTTCTATGAAACTCATCTCCTCTGCTCCCTCTGCTTTCCATAAAGTTGAAATCTCAACCGCGAACAAAGCCTTTCCCCTCAGTTCGTTGCCTCCTCACAACTTTCACTCTCTTCCCTCCGTGGAACCAAACCCTAACACTCTCACAAATCACTTCCCTGTTTCGAATCTCGTAAAGTGCAGAGCTCACTGCTCTTCGCCAATCTCAGATCTGTTATTTCAAAACTCGATTCATGGTGCTTCGAGTGCGGGTTTCGATTTACTTTTGTTTTTAGAGATTGGAAGTTGATCGGATTTGAGTTTTTTTTTTTCCATTTTTTATTGGTGGTGTGGTTTGAGGTAGGTTATTCACTGTTTGTTATTGTCTTTCTTATTTATGTGTGTGCAAATTGAATGAATTAAACGGTTACGCGCCTTTTGTCTATTCACATAACCGTCTACCAACTTCTTCTCCACGCCCGAATTGGTTTCATGACTCTTATTGTCGATTTTCGTTGCCATTTTAGTGTTTTCTGTTGAGCATAGCCTCGAATTCATCGAAAACATTTTGTAAGTCTGAATTTTGTGAGTAGGCAATGTTTTGAGACGAATCTGGAGTGGGGGTTCAAGTTCGCTTTCAGTTTATCTGTGAATGCTGTGGGGTAGTGTTATTTTTTCGGTAGTTTCCACGATTGGATTCCCCGGGGTTCTGTTCTGTGATTTTGATGGGAGAAGAAGCGGTTTGTGTGCATGCATTAGATGAAGGAAGGAAGGAAAACAATGAGGAGTCAAGGACGGAACTGAAGCGTGACTATGACCAATGCGTTGGTGATACCGAACGTCACCTGTTTCCTCATAAGAAACAGGTGAAAGAAGTTTCGAACGATGAAGTGCGCTCTGAGGTTTCTAACCCCAACGTTTCTGCAGCAGAGCATGCGCTAACTTTTCAAGATATCAGTAGCCAACCAACTGAATCCACTGATGTTAACCATGCAGAGTGTGGGGAACTGACGTCTACTCTTTTGGAGAATTCAAGTTCTGATGAGACCTTGAGTGATGAAGCTGGTGATCAGAATATTACTACTACTACTACAAATAATAGTAATAATAACAACAATATTTCTCAGAGTGATAAGGACACGAGTAGTGCTGCAATGACATCCTGTGTTGTGATGGAAATCCCCAAGCATGCTAGTTCATCTGGGATCAGGAAGATTACTTTTAAGTTTAGTAAAAAGAAAGAGGACCATGGTTACCAACCACCTGCTCCTGTGCACCGTTCTGCTCTTTACGCTGATGGCAATCACATTGGTTTTCATGGGGTTGATGAATATTTGGCAAGGGACTATTGTAGTGGTGGGTCGGTAGAAAGCATGGGTTATGTTCATGATGGAGATTTGGACTCGTACGCTCACAATATGGAATTGAAAATGTCCAAGAAAGTAGTTCCCAACTGCTACCCTACAAATGTCAAAAAACTTTTATCAACTGGCATCCTTGACGGAGCTGTAGTGAAGTATATTTACAATCCTGGAAAGGTAAACCTCACATCCGTTGTCTTTTTTATACTCATGCTTGGTTTCTTCTAATGTTTTGATGTTGTCAGGTTGAACTACAGGGGATTATTGATGCTGGTGGATATTTGTGTGGCTGTACAATGTGCAATTACACTAGAGTAAGACATGTACTTCACGTTTTGGAGATTTTGTTCTGTATTTACAAAATGACTAATTTTATCATTTTCTCAGATTCTTAGTGCCTATGAGTTTGAGCAGCACGCGGGAGCCAAGACTCGACATCCAAATAATCATATTTTCTTAGAAAATGGAAGACCGATATATAGTATTATACAGGAAATAAAAACTGCTCCACTCAGTATATTAGATGAGGTTATAAAGAATGTGGCTGGTTCCTCTGTCAATGAGGAGTCTTTCCAGGTTTGGAAAGGTGAGAATCATTTCTCAGGCTTATAAATGCATTGTGGAAGCCTGGTGGTTTGGGTTTACGTTGAGTAATTGTATTTGAAAAAAGGATTTTATGTGCTGGGTGAATCCCTCCTCTATAAAAAATAAATTCACTCACCTTCATTTGAACACCTTGTTAAGTTTCTGACATTTTATTTTTTGAAGATTATGATGTATATTTCCGTCGTTTGCTTCAATGTTTTTATTTCTGCCATGTTATGGTCTTCTATATTCTTAATATCCCACTGCTGTAGTATTAAATATACTTGGATTTATGAAAGTCTTGGAGTTTTTTTTAATCAGGAGCATCTGTTTTATTTTGTTGGCCTTTGCTTGTGTTGGAGAGAACAACGGCACAACCTCTGTTGGAGTTATTCATCGTAGTCAGTACACATTGCTTCCATTTCAAAATAAGTGATTTTAGAGATTTAAGCTGTTCTAGATTATATCTCACTTTAGAAAACGAAGAAAACATCATTTTCTTTTTTCCAACTTCTTACTTCTCTTCTTGAATCAGCACCAGAAAGCATTAATGCCATAACATAGTCAATAAACTTATATTTCCTTGAAATTGAGAATATTTCTTTGAAATGGAGTGTGCACAAAAAATGTGGGTTTAAAGGGTACCCTTTTTTGCCCTGTATTTTGTTAGAGCTGATAATCCATTATAGCTTATGATCTTGTCCTATAGGAAAATATTGTTACCAACCTCTCCAACTTTCCTAGAAGCTTAACGTGTTAGGTGAAATCTTATGAATTGTTTTATATCTAACACTTCTAGTTAGAAATTGGTCTTAGCGCCTAACTCGACTCCAAAAAAGCGGTTTGTGGTGAGAAATGTCCAAACTTTGTAAGGTTAAAGTCATATCTCTAATTGACGTGAGACTAAACAACCACCCATGAGACTGCAATTAAGGCAACCTTCAAAGAGGTCACAGCTAAGGCAGACTAGGTGTAATTGCAATTAAGGCGGTCTTTTTATACTGCCCCTCATGCCCAAGACTTCTTGTCTAGAGTGTGGCAAATGCAGGTGACCCAATAATGCATCTAGGATATGTTTTGGTACCATATTTGAAATTGAGCAGTTGTAAGGTGAGGGTTGCCCAAGCTTTATCATTTTTAAAAGTCATATTTCTAGTCAATGTGGGACTAAACCACCACCCTTCAAGTTGTAACTAAGGTAGTCTACAAAGAGGTCTTGCAACCAAAGCAGGCTAGGGATAACCACGATTAACATGGTGTTTTAACTGGTACAATATGCGTGAAGAATTTATTTTCTAACTTATTTTGTTAGAGCTAACCATGATAGACTTACGATCTTAATCCTATAGGAAAAAGACATTTACCTATCTCTCCAACTTCTCTATTAGTTAAGCTGTTAGGTAAGCTTATGAATTGTTTTGTCCAACAGTTTTCATTACAAAACATCCAGGAACTCAAAGGAATAAGGTCAATAACGATTTAAAATATAGAGTAACCAATGGATGTTGTACGCTGCACAACTTGCATGGGATGATCTATGAGTGCTACGAATTTAACACATATTTTCTTTGCCATGGATTCTGCAGAAAATATTCTACACAGCAACGGCAAGGTTCAGGCTTATAAAAACTGTAGCACCAAACATGTTGGCATGTCTCATACAAACATAAGGTAAATATGAAATAAACCCAAAATGATAATAATAAATCAATTGAGTTTTCTCTATCTCTTATTCACCTTGTTTAGTTTGGATATTGGCAACTTTTCAATTAAGGAGTTCTATAGTGAATGGGACATATCTGATTTTTTCCACACCAAAGGTAGCTCTTGCCATCAAAATGTTTATTAGTAGTTAAAGAAACTTGTTCTAAATGTCATGACATTGATGGTTTTTGGTCTATTTGTTCAATGAACTTTCTTGATTAAGAATAACATCTTAGGCTTTGTTTTTGAGATGCCTTTATCTTACTTGGCATCACTTAAGCATGTGAACCAGTGCATTTGCTTGTATTTCTAAAATAAAGCCTTGTTAATGGTAGCCTGAAGGATAAAACAATTACTTTACTTAGTCCTAATGCTTTGACTGGCAATGATTTCAGGATATGGGTAATTAAAATTAATCAGATTTCAGAATTCTATGGGTTTTGTTAAAGGAAAACAAATTGGTTTTTGACTGGGTTTCCCTCTGGTGTTATCTATGAGTTTACGAATTTAACTGCCTTTTAGTTTTTGGAAAATTCTAATTTGAATTTTATTTGTCTGTCAAATGTTAATATGTTCAATTTTTTTTGTCATTGTGTTAATGAAATTTGGTTCAACTTAAAAAAAAGACTGACTAGACGCTTATTAAATTGTTCCAGTCAATCTGTAGATAGTACTAGCCACTTGTCGTCTTTGCACGTGCCAAGTCATCATGAGCAGCTCAAGTATATGAATCAGACAAATGACGAATGGAAACGTGTGATGAAAAAGTTTGTCCTCTCTCTTGGTTCAATTACTACACATACTTGATAATGTGCTTGAGCAATCTGCATATGTACAAGGTTATTTGGTTGATTAAATTGTAGACCTTTGCTTGATATTCAATTACTCACAGTACACATTTTCTGTAGGTCAAGCTCCTACTCTTCTAATTCTGGTGTACTTCTGAAAAGAACTGCTGATGGTTGCACTAAGAGAAGGTACTTTTGTTTTGTTTTGTGGGGGGTGTCTGTTTTTTGTTTCTTTGTTCTCTCTAACTTCTCCATGTGAATTGCAATATTTTTAGCTACTGTTGTTTGAATTGTTTTTTGCTTTTATTAGGGACAATGATTTACACAGGTTACTTTTTATGCCAAATGGGCTACCAGATGGTGCTGAGTTGGCTTATTATGTCAAGGGACAGGTGTGTGAATATTCTTATTTAAATATTTTTCGTTTTTGCATGTGAGTTGCACTTGTTTTGTGTGGTATTCAATATTCAATATATGACATGTCTGATGGTGTGCTTCAGAAATTACTTGGAGGTTACAAACAAGGAAGCGGTATAGTCTGTGGTTGTTGTGATATTGAGGTACGGTCATATATAACTGTGTGCGCAAAATGTTTTACTTTTATAAACAAATAAATGCTAATATTAACTTTTACTATCTTCGTTTGTGTGTCAACAGATAAGCCCTTCACAGTTTGAAGCCCATGCTGGAATGGCTGCTAGGCGTCAACCGTGAGTATAATATAAAAGCAGCTATATAGTCTGGTCTATTCTTCTCTGTCTTGATATAATTTGTCCTTTTGCAGTTATCGACACATATATACTTCCAATGGGTTAACACTTCATGATATAGCTCTCTCATTGGCAAATGGTCAAAACCTTACCACGGGAGACAGTGATGATATGTGTGCAGTATGTGGAGATGGAGGAGATTTGATTCTTTGTAATGGATGCCCTAGGGCCTTTCATACAGGTGGACAGATTGTGTTCTTCTTTAGTTATTAATTATTTGAAGATATTGTAATATCTTTATGTATTTTTCTTGTTTGTCATGTTAATTTCTGAAGTTTTGTTTTCATTATATTAGGAAGCATATTCACTGTTATCCTGTGTGTAATTTGGACAATGAGTGATGTTGTCTATTGTCTACATGTAAGAAAGTTCTATAATTGTATTCATATGTTGCATAGCACATATAGCTTGCATTGAATAGACAGTCTTGCTACCTTGTTTTGTTCAATACAACTAGTTTACTATTGTAGCAGATACTGCAAAATTATGATGAGAAAATAAACTGGTTGAGGTAAGGTGACAGGATTTATTAAGATTTGCCATTTTCTGGTTCAATTGCAGCCTGCTTGGGTTTACAGTGTGTTCCAGACAGTGGTTGGCGATGTCTAAATTGTGGAGATAACGCTGGTAATGGAAGAGAATCTTCTATAGTGAGGCCAATCATGATCCGGTTGACACGAGTTGATAAAACACCAGATTTTGAAATGGGTGGATGTGTTGTTTGCAGGTAAGTTATATGGTTTATCTTAAAATAATTTATCAAAACTGTCACTTATTAATAACTTTATGAGGAATATGTTCTGTAAGGAAGTGTGCAATTTTACTTTGAAGATTTTGGATTCTGGTTGAAGGTATCGAGTGGTTCAGAAGCATACAGTGTTAATGAAGATTGTGGTGATAGGCCATTGAATTGTCGTCACTGCATTTCATTTACATATATGCATTGCTTTGACCTCTAGAGACTGTATGATATTAAGATTAATGAATATTATAGTAATAAGCCATTGAATATTAAAATTTTGGTGTTAATGTTTTTTAAATGACAGTATTTGCAGAATTTAAGCAATTTGTATTGGGTTTTTTCTGGTAGAGAAAGCTCAGTTTGGTTTCATATTTGACATTTTTATGTGTACTCGTGTGTAGTGTGCACACACACATCCTATATCTTTGCTACTGTTAAGCTTTGCTTTTGTATTAATTAATTCTATACTAATGTGCAAATACTCAACAGGGAGCATGATTTCAGTGTTGCAAAATTTGATGAACGAACAGTAATAATTTGTGACCAGGTATAATTTGTACATGACTGGCATTTGTATTGAACTGTTTCTTTTTAGAAAGTTAACAATATTGCTGGTTGTTAACTAGTGTGAGAAGGAGTATCATGTTGGCTGCTTGCGGGACATTGGGCTATGTGAGTTGGAAGTAAGCACTGGGCCTTTAACAAATACTTTTATGATACTTGCATTTGTTTTTAATATTTCATCATCATATCTTACAACAGGAGCTGCCCAAGGATAAGTGGTTTTGTTGCAGTGACTGCAATCGAATATATGTAGCTCTACAGAATTCAGTTACTGCTGGAGCAGACATTATACCAGCTTCCTTGTCAGAACTAATAATCAGGAAGCATGAGGAAAAGGGATTATGTTCCTATGGTTCTCAGGATGATATTCAGTGGAGAATTTTAAGTGGAAAAAGCCGTTATCCAGAACATTTACCCTTGCTTTCGCGAGCTGCTGCTATTTTCCGAGTGAGTATTTATGGCTTCCAAGTACGCTAATTGTGATATGGTATATGCTGTTGATATTTCATATTTCATTGGTTCTATCATCTTCTCTGAGCTTACCTTTGTGAAACAGTTCAAATTATTTAAGGATAAATGATAACTGTACTGTAACTCCAGCTTTCCTGATGAGAAAATTTCCCTTTTCATGTAGGGAGCTGGTTTTCATTTGTGTTTTCATCACATGCATGACAAAAAAGTAACCTAGTCTCTGGAAACAACCTGAAATCTTGAGTTTTACTTATGTGATATGAAAGAAGTCATGTCTTGTGTATATGTTCGGAATAAAATAATTTAGGGATTGGCTTGTTTTATTGATGCAACACTTTGTCGTTTTTAGCTATGTTCAAATATCAATCCACTCAATTGGTTTTATTTGAGTGTATCTGATTGAAATTTAGTTTTGATTGTTGGAATTAACATTTCCTTCTTTCAAGTTATTAGCCATTTTTAATAAGGGTAATAAAGTAAATTATGAAGATATAGTCAACCCAGTTCATTTTAATCATGTTCCAAGCATGGAAATTGATTTGTAATCAAATGAAGTCCCATTTTACAATACATTTTGAAACATGAGAATTGATTTGTAAATCAAATCCAATCATTTTCAATTTTATAGCAAGTCCAAACACAGCCAATTGATTGTCATACTTGGTAAGACAGTGTTGGGGATTTCTCTGGATGCAGCAATTGTGTGTTTTTTTTGGGGGGATGGGGGATGTTGCTAGCAACGGAGCTTCTCTTGTTCCATCAGGTTGTGGACAAGTTGACTGTTGAGAAAGGCATGCTTTCAAATTTCGTGCATTTTGAGAATTCCCTTCTATCTAGTGCTATCTTTATTTCGAATCTACCTTTTGATTATTGTGTGTCGGGCATTCAGTGGCACTGAAATTGTCTATTATTCATATTATATGTTGTGTTATCCACTTCTCATGCTTTGGGAATATGTTTTGGCAGGAGTGTTTTGATCCCATTGTTGCAATATCTGGCCGTGATCTGATTCCTGTTATGGTCTACGGGTAAACAAATATGAATTATTTTATTACAGATCATAGTGGTTCATTCCCGCTTCCTTCTTAGTCATAATTTATTGGACTGTGGATTATTAACAGTCTAGTGTTAGTATACAGACTACCACCAGGATAAGTTTGAATTATGATGAATGTGCCAATTTCTCTTCATCACTCTCCAATTTTCCCTCATGCATATATAAAACTATTATAAGCTCTCTGAGCTTTATTTGCATTAGAACTTAGAACATGTTTTTGGGTGAATTAAATTTGTACCTACTTATCTTATTACAAACAGTTTTTTTTTTAAGTTCTTTCTAACATTTGAATTTATATTGAATTATTGATTTAAAGTCTTGGTATGACCTTTTACTGGGCACAAGTAATGTGGCGATACATGTGTCAACAAGAGATTTTGTAAATGATTGTCAATCAGTGCTTGAATTGCATGGGCAGGATTCTGTCTATAATATTCATGATTTTTTAGTTCATTTCTTAGTAATATATTGTATTTTTGAATTTTGTGCAGGAGAAATATTTCTGGCCAAGAGTTTGGGGGGATGTATTGCATTGTTTTAATAGTGAAGTATGCTGCTGTCTCTTTTTTCATATTTTCCTGACAGTGCTTGTATTCGGTCGAACTGACATTGTATGTATTTTACTTGTACCAGTTCTGTTGTAGTATCTGCTGGGCTTCTGAGGATTTTTGGCCGTAATGTTGCTGAGCTTCCACTCGTTGCTACTAGCAGAGTACATCAAGGAAAAGTAAGCAGCAACTTATTCATGCATGACCCAAAATTGAAAAAGGTTGTTTGATAGTTGATGCATTTTGATAATACTTTCTTTCAAATATGATTTTTTTATTTAGGGATATTTCCAAGTGTTGTTCTCTTGCATAGAGAGGTTGCTGTCTTCTCTAAACGTAGAAAAGCTGGTGCTTCCTGCAGCAGGGGATGCAGAGTCAATTTGGACTAAGAAATTGGGCTTCCGAAAGATGAGTGAAGATCAGGTAATTCCGTCGCTCTATATTTACCTGACAAAGTACATATTACCTATGTGCTGAGAAATGAAAACTTAATACGCTCATGAGTCGACTGAACAGGTTAAAATTAAATTGTGTGAATTCTTCCTTCATGTGTTAGACTATTAGCAACCATAGATTTGATTCCTTATTTATAGACTGCCATGTGTTAGCTGTTAATTATGTGCAAAAGAGATAATTATTGTGAAGGAGGACCAACTTAACTATAATATGACCTGTTTATATGATGGAGCTTGCTAAGAAATAAAAAATATTTGTTTTATTATGTGTGTTGCCAATAGACGCCTACTATAATTTTCGGTGAAAACTTTTTTATTTATTGATTTCTTAAGTAGTAACACTTTAAGAACACATTCCATTTACTGACACTACATGAATTTGAAGAAATTGTTGCAGAGACATAATTAGCATTTACAATTAAGCTTTTATTTTCTTGGGCAGTTATCCAAACATCTCAGAGAGGTGCAGCTAACTCTCTTCAATAAAACTTCAATGCTGGAGAAGACAGTGGAGCAGACTATAGAATGAGTTTGATCTGGTGTTGTAACTAATTTTTGGTAATTTATTCATTTTTTTTAGCATATTATACACTGTAACATCGTACTGTTATGTTCTTTTTGTTTTTTCCCACGTAGTATGGATGCTCGTGGATGGGTCTGGGTGTCAGCCAGCCATGTCTCTTTCTTTTTGTAAAATGTAGGGTAAAAAGTAAGCGTGAAAAATAGGGAACATGGCCTAAAGGATAGAAGTAGAGGAGTTTCAAAGAGCTAGCATGCTGACCAATTTTTTTTATTAGCATGCATGTTCGCCATAAAATCCTACTGTATTTGATTTTCCCCCCCTCAGAAATTGTGTATCTTTTCCGGTGAATTTGAATTCATGAAAATCTCCGCACACCATAATGAAATATTAGTATTAATAGATGTATGTACTCGATTAAACACTTTCTAACTAGTTGCTTAAGCACTAAAAGTTTTTCTGCCTGCTTGGCATTGAGGTGATTGTTGCTGTGTAACTATTCTAAGTTCGAACATATCCTCTTGTGGTGTTATAATTTGGTTAATGAAACTGTATGGAGGTTTTAATTTAGTTTTAGAATCTAAGTGAATTAAAATAAAGTTTCTTAAAGTTATTTTCACTTATATTCATCTTATATTTCATGTAGTAGGTACTTACATATTTTTTTATATGTTATTATTAAAATAGAATTGTCTTTTATATATATATATGTGTGTGTGTGTGTGTGTAAAATAATATGTAGGGATTTATTCGAAACAAAGATATTTTTAGGGTTTTTTAATTCTTAATATTTTTTAACTAACTTTTAAAAAAATTATAATTTTTAAAGATTGAAAAGGTCATTTAAAATAATTTTTCATTAAATCTAAATAATGTTCGTAAAACATTTTTTTGCTCATTTTTAACTTAATTTCCTGAAAATTAAAATTAGTGAGAGTAGATAAATAAATTGTTAAACTTTTAAAAGAATTATACGATTTTTAATAATAGTTCTAAAGGGTGCTGCGTGCATTTTTGACCTATGTGCTAACTTGAATGTTTTTTTATGCTAGGATGTTTGAACGATTCATTATTTCTTGAGTTGAATTGGAGCTTTATGGAGTATTATCTTACATTTGGGAATGAAGATGTGTCCAGAATGGTACAGTTTCAATAGAAAAGAGAAAGATTTATGGGACGTCTAGTATAAGTATTTCTTTCTCTCATTGGATGATACAAGAGTTGAGCTTCTTGTTTAATTTCGTATTCAATATATACTACATTTCTGGACAACACATTCTTTTTTGCAAGTCTTCATTTTATTTTCCTACAAATAAAATAAAATTTCTTAATGAGTGTTCATGCATATGCCCTTCAAATTGACATGGTTTCTCTTGGCTTGTGAAGAAGCAAATTGGCAAGCAGCATGTCTTTGGCGCAGTGTTGAGAATATTTCTAATCACGTCAATCACATACAAGATCCATTTTTAAATATCTTCGACCAATCACTTATTTACTCCTATCACATTTCTCTCAACTTCCTAGCTGACGAGTTTATGCATAATTTTCCTGTTATATATTGCCATAAAGTATGAAAACAACATAATTAGCCACTGCATTAATCCATCGGATTTTAACTATTAACTCTAACTTCTCTTTTTAATAAGGATAAAATTGGTTATTTATTCTTGATATTTTTGCTTTTCAAAATAAAATTCTCTAAAATGTATAAATTTTAGTAAATAGTTAGAGAAAAGTATTGATAAGCTTTGAGCAGCAGTGAATGCTTACTAAATGCTTTGTAATCTGATTGATATACCTATGCTTAAGTAATTTGTCTTGCTCAAAAGATAAAAAAACAAGTACCTTCGTTCTATTTTATTTAGATTAGAAAATTAAAAGTGAAAGAATAAAAAGAAAAAGAAAAGTAAAAAGTGAAATTGTATATTATGTTGTAAATAAATACTTAAGGTATAGTCGCGCAAACTTTTTCGTTATTAGTGAAAAATGAACGTTTGAGTTCTTTTTTCGTGTTTTAGTTTTTCTAAGAGTTTTGATCTTTTGTTGTGTGCTTTCTCTTTTTCTTTATTTTTTCTTTGTCCTGATCTTTCTTTGCTTTTCTAACCTGGAATAAGTGTAACTGTTGTCAGAAGAAAAAAATATTGTCTACTTTGCCAGGGTTGAAAAATCAGCGCAGCCATCAAAGAACCTTAAGGCCGTTTGTTTTTGGTGAAAAAAAAGGTAGATATTTACGTGCATAAGTGAAACACGAAAAACATGACAATAAATAATAAAAAACATGAAAAACGACACAGTTACACGTGTTAAACTTTCTTTACGTGTTTTAGGTAAGAATCACGAAGAAACATATATATATTTATATGTTAAACTTTCTTCAAGTGTTTTAGGTAAGGATCACGAAGAAACTTTTATTTATATATATATATATATATATTAATAATTTACTTGTTTTTATTTTAAACTTAAATTATTATTAAATTTATTTAAAATAGGATAACAATTTAAATATAAAGAATATAACTAAAATTATAAAAAAGTAATTATTATAAAATAACATAATTAATCATATTATATATAGTAAATTATAACTATAAATAATAATAAATAAATATATTTTTAATAATAATTTTTTTATATAATAATTATATTAACTATAAAAAAATAAAAATAAAAATAATAATGTTATTTAATATAAATTTTTATTTATTAAATATTTATAATTATAAATATTTAAATAATTTTTATCAAATTTTATATGATTTTTATTTTTTTAGAATTTAAAGTTTAGGATTAATACATTATAAAAATAATATTTCAATCAATAAAATAAGTGAATTAATTTTTTTTTTAAATAAATATAAAAATAATTTTGTAAATTAATATTTGTATTAATTAATTAAAATATAATTTCAATAGTACTCATAACATTATTTACAATTTTTAAATTTTTATTTTATTTATTTTAATTTAAATAATCTCACTTTCTTTCTATTTTTTCTTAAAATTATCTTAAATTTACTCCCTCAAATTCATCCTATTCCAAACAAAACACGAAACACTTTCACTTCTCATAAGCATTACAGATTTTCTGAGATTTTATTCATATCTTATTATATTATTTTTAATTTTTTTCAAATTTTTTACTTTAATGCAAAAAGCTTTACAAGCTTTATATTTTCATATTTTTAATTTGCAGTCTTATATTTTTAAAAATGATTTAATTATTATATTAAAATAAAATAAGAAATAATTTTAAAATTATCATATCACTTCAACATGTTTAATTTTAAAATTGAAGAATAGAAGTTTTTCTTAGAAGATTCAGTCTGAAATCTATTTTACCCGCTGCAGTGGAGATCCTCTGCATCTCCAAACTGGAGTCTTAGCTACATACAGTTCCTCATCAAAATCAAACCGCTTAAACCCTAAAACATTACTTCACACAACAAAAATGTATTCCTGCATTCCTCAGCACCTTTTTCTGCACTTTCACTTCGCATCTTCCCCAAACACGAAGGTCACTCTTCACTCTCTCTCTCTCTCTCTCTATCTCTCTCTCTCTCCTCGTTCTTCTGATCATCGATGCCTGTTCGGTCGTTTCTCTTCAATGTATATATTTCCTAGACTCGCTGAGAAAACACATTTTTCAATTAACCTCTTCTGCAGGCGTTTAACTCCTCCATGCGCCATACGAGTATTCGTGCTGTTTCAACCACTGAGAACAGCATACCGGCCGCTCCAATTTTTCTACCCGAAGGACCTTGGAACCAGGTCTCTTTCTAACCACCGGCAATTTTTTCTTAGGAAGCCACGTTGTTAAGATATTAATATTTTGTTATTGTAGCTTGCAGTGGAAATATTTTACTCTGTTTTGTTTATTCGTATCTGAGTGTTTCATTTTAAACATTCGATCAGATCCCTGGTGGAGTTACTGCTGCGGATGGGTTCAAAGCTGCGGGAATATACGGAGGTTTACGTGCTAAAGGAGAAAAACCCGATCTCGCGCTTGTCACGTGCGATGTTGATGCTGTGTCTGCAGGTTCGTTTGTTGATTTTGAGAGATGCTAATTTTGCGTTTGGTGTGAACTGAACGTGATCGAATTGAATTTCTTTCAGGGTCGTTTACTACAAACGTGGTTGCGGCTGCTCCCGTGTTGTACTGCAAAAGGACGTTAGATATTTCCAATACAGTAAGGGACTTTTTTTTTTACCTAGTGTGTGCTACGTTGTTTTCTCAATAAGCAGTTTCATTGTCTATAATTATCAGTGGATAAATTCCACCATAAATAATTGTTTAAGAGGAAAAAAAGAGAATAAAAAATAAAGTTTCACTAATAAATTAAGATTTCCCTTTGCCCTTCAAATTTTTCAGAAGTTATTTAAAAGTTTCTATAAAAGCTAATACAAAAGTACAGTGATCTCTTTTATTCTCTATTTCTGTGTGTACGAATGGGTTTTTGTGTAAGAGAATGGGTGTTTGTACATACTTCGGCTAAGATTCCTGCAGTGTAACGTGTTTGCATTGTTACGCTTTTGAAATTCAACTTGATTCTTACCAATTGATCAGTTTTGCAACCTTCCAGGCTCGTGCCGTGGTGATTAATGCAGGTCAAGCAAATGCAGCTACGGTAGGTCATCAAAACCTTTTTCTGTTGTGTGCATGTGGGCTGTATTAAATAAATAGTCTACTGAAGTGTAGTTACTTAAGGGAATTCAGGAATGTTATTTAAAATTAGTGGTTGAGGCTTTTCATTTCTTCAGGGAAAAGAAGGTTACCAGGATGTAATAGAATGTGTGGAAAGCCTTGCTAAGGTATCCATCCTTTCATTGTGTTAAACTGCTTTTGGTTATGTGGTTCTTGGCCAAGGGGTTTTTTCTTAGTCTTTGCTGTAAATGTTCTTGATTGTAGCTGCTGAAAATAAAGCCAGAAGAAGTATTAGTTGAGTCGACTGGTGTAATTGGTCAACGAATAAAGAAGGTAAATGCAGAGACTGCATATTGGTTTTATATCACGTTTGCTTGTGTCCTTTGGATATTGCTTTCTGTTAAATGGACTAAGCATTCACAAAATTCTGCACAAGCCAGTTGAAAAGTTTATTGATTTATATACTTGTTTTATTTGCAGGGAGCATTTTTAAACTCACTTCCCACCCTAGTGAATGCACTGTCATCTTCAGTTGAGGGGTAATTCCTGCGTTTTTGTGATTTAATATTTCTTTTAATTTTTATATTTGACATACAATCATGTCAAGAAACTCACATTTTTTCAGTGGTCATTAAATGACCTTTGGATTCATTTAGTTTTCTTTTTGGTTTCCTTCTTTCACCATTTTGGTTTATTATTCTTTGAAAAGTATATAGTTCTGAACAACACTTGCTGTGTCCCATTTTCCTTCATTCAATAATTTATTATCAAATCTTATTAGCTTACGTACAGGGCAGACTCTGCAGCAGTGGCAATCACTACAACAGATCTTGTTAGCAAGAGTGTGGCAATTGAGTCTCTGGTATTACTTGTTACTATTTGCTCACTTGTTTTAAATTGACACAACTAGTTCATATTTTATTTTAATTACTCATTTGGTTCATATGCAGACACAATCTTTACATTCTAGTCTCTATGCTTACAAACTACTCATTTTAGTCTCTCGACATACATTTTTAACTCATTATTAACACATACACTTAATTTGTTTTAGTTCCCAAAACTTTGGACACTAAGGACTAAAATGGATTAAAAAGTGTATGTGTATAACTAAAAAGAGTAAGTTTTAGTACAGAGATTAAAACATAGAATTATGCATGTGTAGGGACCAAATAAGAAATTAAACCTTGATTGTTTATTAAGCACATATACATATATATTGATAAATACACACATTTGACATTAGCATGTATAAATCATAAGATTGCCTTGTTCAATTGATTAGTTGTGGATATGTATAGGGTCGGCAGCTTTCAGCAGCCCGAAAGTTATAGGGTTAATGGGAAAAGAACCAACAATTTGACTGTTTTGGAGATTTCTACATTGATATGTATATGATAGCTTACCATAATTCAATGAGTCTCTAATTTCTAAGACAGAAACCTCAGCTCTTGGCGTTTGGGAATTAATTTGTGAGACGTGTCTGGTTAATTCCCAAATTCTATTTGCTAATTTGAAGAGTGACAAAAAGCGCAATAATCTTATTCTAATTATTGTTGTGCGTTGGTTAGGTTGGAGGAACTAAGATCAGAGTTGGTGGAATGGCAAAAGGTTCTGGAATGATCCACCCAAATATGGCTACCATGCTCGGGGTATGTCTTATTTGATGCTTCTTTCTTATTTGGAATATACAGATTATCCAGTTCATTCCTTGAACTATATCTACCCTAGGTAATAACAACTGATGCTCGGGTAAGCTATGCTGTTTGGAGAAAGATGGTGCAGGTTGCTGTAAGCCGAAGTTTCAACCAGATAACTGTATGTGTTTTTCTCACCTTTTCTGGATATAAAGAATTCAGTTAATTTATTTTCATTATTTTCCCTAAATTAAAATGCAAAAACAGATGGCTATAATTTCACAATTGAAACTAGTGTTGTATGTTGCAAAAAATTATTCGCAAAATTTAATATATTTGTCTCTTACAAGGTGATGCCATGTTATCTCCAAAGCTTTTGCCCCCATTTTTTGGATTGTAATTGTTTCTTATGTTTCTTTTTACTTTGTTCTGCCACAGGTAGATGGAGATACTAGTACTAATGACACTGTAATTGCTTTGGCTAGTGGGTTGTCTGGGCTATCCTGCATATCTTCTCTGGACAGTGATGAAGCTATTCAACTTCAGGCATGCCTAGATGCGGTAAAGTTCACCTTGTACAGTTTCATCACTATTTTTTCATCTAATATTTTTATTCTTTTCCTTTGAACAAGTTAATATAGTCATGTACTTAACTTTTGCTGGAAGCTTTTCCTTTCTAGTAGAACTGGCAAATGAAGTACTATGACCATTGTGCTGGAGGTAGTGTCACACTCCATTTGGTATTAGATATTCAATAATACGTATGGGGAAATGTTGCATAATCACCGTTCCTTTTTCCTGTAAGTACTTAAGACTGAAAATATTAAAAAAGAACTTAAGAGATTGATTATCTCTTTGCTGATCCTTGTTATTTATAGAGGAAAATTACATCAGGAATACCGTGAGCTATAAGAAAAAAAAAACTATGTCTAGGTAATTAATGCTAATAAGCAAAACAGCTTTTTAGGACAGACAGACTACTTAACCTATCTAAGCAAGTTAAGTTATATAACCAAGATAAATTATTCTAACATAAATAATAAAGTAGGTCCCTGCTCCCGTTCATTCAAGAAAAAGGCCTGCAAAAATGGCTGAATTTTCCTTTTTATGATTCTTTCTTTCCTGTAGATCTTGTTCCATTCCATGATTTACTTGAAGCATTTAATTTTTTTCTTCAAAAGTGATCTGTCAGCAAATGTGATGTTTTAATTTTTTTCCTTTTAGAACTTGTTCCATTATTTACATGAAACATGTAATTTATTCTTCAAAGTGATCTGTCAGCGAATGTGAAGTTTTGAATTGCTTGTTATTTCCAGGTAATGCAAGGTCTTGCCAAATCAATAGCTTGGGATGGAGAAGGAGCAACATGCCTCATTGAGGTATGCTTTTTTTGTTGTCAAGGATATTTGTGCAGCATCACTGTTGGTTTAATGCTGCTGTCTGTGTTCTTTTACACATCCAGTATTAATGTTTCTGTCTGTGCATGAATCTTGATTGAAAACATCTTTACTCTTTAAGAGCACTGGTGATACGTTTCATGCTGCCCTCCTTGTTTCCAAAGAACCTCATCAATTTAAAAATGTTACTAATGAATAAAAATGCAGGATTTGACTAAGCTTTTTTCACGTTGGAGACCAATATGGAAAGTGTTTCAACTTGTAAAGTTAATTACCACTTCTTCCATTGTGGATCTATGAGACTGTTTGGATAGAGCCAACTATCATTAAATGGATTTATCTTTGAGACCATATTAGGATAGAGCCAATGAATGACAGCAGTAATTAGAAAATAGACCCTAAAATTGCAAATCAATCCCCCTGATGACAGTGGCGACGACATAAGATCAGTAGTTGAACGATGAAGTGAGAGAGATAGAGATGGCAGCATCCACTATTGCAAAAGGGAGGCTAACAAGAGAAAGAGAGGCCCATTCCTTTTTCCGTACATCTGCTATTACTTTTTATAGTAAGATAAATAAGCCATGCTACTGATGTAATGCGTGGGCACTTGTCTATTTTTCTGTATGATTTGGTAGCTGTGTTTTGATTTTGACGTAGCTCTTAATGAAAATGTGGACTTATCTTGCTTTATATTGTTATTTATCATCAATTCCATCTTATTTTGCAGGTCAGTGTAACTGGAGCAAACAGTGAAGCTGAAGCTGCAAAAGTTGCACGTTCAGTTGCATCATCTTCACTTGTAAAGGCATGATGGTTGAACTAAAGAATTATTTTACCTTTTCAATCTGGCAAAGTATAGTTTTCTAACATAATGTTTCATCAGGCTGCTATTTATGGTAGAGACCCCAATTGGGGTCGGATTGCTGCTGCAGCTGGTTACTCAGGGGTTTCATTCCATCAAGATTTACTTAGGGTAGAGCTGGGAGACATTTTATTGATGGATGGTGGGGAACCACAATTATTTGACCGGTAGGACTTCTTTTGTAGGACTTCTTTTTTTGGTTATTTTTCTTGCACTGACAAATTAGTTAAAAAAAACGAACACTTTTTCCCCCAATACCAGTTAGTAAATGTACAATTTCTGATGTTGTGGAAGGGTTTCACTTTTCTTGAACGTGAATCATCCAGTCAAATTATTAATATGTTCACATAATAAAAAACTCAAGAATGAAAGCCGAGTAGAATAACATTTTAGGTTCTCATTTTTTTCCATGAAACACTAGCATTTAGGATTTTGTAGCAAGAGATCGGTGTAAGAATTGAGTTTTATCACTGCCAGCTATTATTAGTTTGTCATCCCTTTTTTTGTCAAAATAGTATTTTTAATTTAATATTCAATTTTAGTTGCTAAAATGATTCTTATAGCTAGAAAAAATCTGATTGTATCCATCCAACTAATAGCTGATCATGAACATTTTTATGAGATTTTTTTATATATAAGAGATCTTTGTCAATCTGGCCATGCTTGCATGTGTGCTGTGCTTCATTATACAAATCTCTTAAAGCTTGTAATCGTGGCAGGCACGCGGCAAGTAGTTATCTCAGAAAAGCAGGGGAGACTCACGACACTGTGAGAATTCAAATATCAGTCGGTAAGTTATATCCCTAACGGTAAACTGTTTTCTTTTTTAATCAAATATGGAATTAATACCCACATATATACTGATTGATGTTCATTTCCTATTGACAGGCAATGGACCTGGACGTGGACAAGCATGGGGCTGTGATTTAAGTTATGATTACGTTAAAATAAATGCTGAGTACACAACATAACCAAATGAAAATCCTAATGAAGTTAGATATTATTTAAGACTTTTTAATATTGATTTCATTTTTAGAGATTTGATTTTGAAATATACGGTATTAGCTTGGATGATCTTTTAGATTTGATTTTGAATTTTGAACCTTTTGTTTTGTAGTTTTGACTGCTGGCCTATTTAAAAATAAAATTGGATATTATTCAGATAAAAGTATACAAAATTAAGCTCTTGCACAAAATACATCTTCACTTCCTTTAAAAATATACTCTAGAATAAGTTTTTTAGATGACTGAAGTTGGAGAGTTCCCTGCCGTCTGCAATGAGGCAATGAAGTTTCTTGGCTTCGTTTATTCATCACATTAATTTCAGTGGATGACTAGAATTGAATACCAAAATGTTGAGGCATATAATATCTCGTAATTCCTGATTGGTAAATGAAAGCAATGGCTGTGGAGCATGTGGCCTCTGAAAACAGAAGCTAAGTATGCCGATAATAGTGATGTAAAAATATCAGCCGTTTAAAGATCCTTCCAGCAATGTTAACCTAGAACCCTAATTAGTTAACAAAAAGGATATAGCATCGTACTTCTTCTTGGTCAATCTATTTCATCATACAACAAAACAGAAATGTATTCATGCAGTCTCGATACTTGATACAATCGATCGTGTTACACTCGATACTTCTCCAATAGGCCAGTGCACCTTTGTAACTGATGCTTTTAAGTAGCTAGTTGCACAGTAGGAATCATGATCAGCAACTTTAAGATCATCTACTTCAGTGGAAGCTTCAAACAACTCATCACCAGAATGCAGCCACCTGTTTCGATACTGTTTGTCTTTGCTGCTGCTGCTGCTGCTTCTTCTAGAGTAATTGATTACCTTCTGGCTCTTCTTTCCATTTTTCTTTTCACTCTTCCTGACCCTGGCTTTCTGCTGTTTCTTGTTTTTAACAGTATGTGATGACAATGTAGGTAACGGATCATACACATCAGGGGCCCATTTCACAGTCAATTTAGTTTGAGATCCCCCCTCTTTTTCACGGCTACCCTTCATGGCAGATACAAGTTTTGGAGGAGCCTGTGGTGTATAGAACAGAAAAAATGGAAATCAATAAGAAAAAAAAAAGTGCTTATAAGAATAGATGCCAATAATATATGCCTAAGGCCATAGTGCAGCATCGACTCTATCACACAAGTCAAAATACACATCCGCTATTATGCTCCTACACACTTTCAATATATCAACCTATAAATTACACCTACCAACGTTTCCCCCCAAATAAAAACATCTAAACTTTATGAATAAAGAAGCCCCAAACCCTAGCCCAAAATCTTAAGCACAGAGAACAATTCTGTGCAGTCCTATTTTGGGTTGGAAATCTTAGATAAACTACAGTAAGCAACGTACTAAGAAGCCACAATGTTCTAGCTACCATTGCAATGAAAAATAAATAAAATCATGAAAGAGGAATTATTACGAATAGTAGTTACACAATTTGCAAAGTGCTAAATAACTAAAAATGTCTGCATAGATGCACAGCATATAATACACCAAAAAACTGATGCCATACACCGGAACACGCAAGCAACAACTCAGCTTAAACGTCACTACCCTTAAAATGAGCATACAACAGAAATCGGAACAAACCCTTCTGTTTCTTCATTGAATAAAAATACATGCTGAAATTAAAACATTAAGAACTTACTTCCAAAGATACCGAGCACGAGTAGTTATGCCGAGGAGATTGCTTAGAGAGTGATTTATCTGCCTCCTCGTCAGAAGAGCTCGAAGGCAGAATCATGTCAGGATAAGGAATCGTTGAACACTCATTCAAGCACTTAATCTCTAATTTGGTTTCTTGCGGTTCAAAATCTCGGCACAAATTCTCCTCCACGTAAAAAATATCAATACTATCCACCTCGGATGCATGTTCCAACTTTTGAGCATCTTGTACATGCAGTGACTCAATAAAGGTACCTTCAAGCTTACTTATGACGTACTCATTCACAACACTAACAGTAGCAGGCGTGGCCATCAATTGTATTAGGCACTACAAGTAACAACCAGACAAAAAAAATTGATGAATAATAATAAAAAAAAACACCACCAATAATCTACATACACAAGCATTACCAAGGAAACCATTCCAAACATACTTTGTCCTCATGAGTGCCAAGAAATCAAAGAGCTAAAAAAGGAAATTAATCAATATCATGGGGTAAATATTAGCTGTAACAATGAAGTAGCAACAATAGAATAAGGAACTATATTGATAATGGAGACGAATCAACCTGTAAAGATTTCCAGATAAATTTACCAGTCCCACAGCTTATGATGGTATGATGACTAATTCAGAAATAGTAGTGAAATTATCATTAAAATATGAAATACGTAAACACTAAGAAGATTCCATGTTTCCATCAATTCAATCGGCCCAAAACATTGTTACTATAAACATAACCAGAAACGACCAATTTAAAATTTAAACTACTATTTAAATGCAGTGAAAATGAGGTAATGATTTTATATTATATTATGTAGATATTTTCAAATGAGCATACACGAGACAATCGGAATACAAAAGCAAATAAGACGACCCTATAAGCATCACTATTTTTCCATCAGCCAGTTTTCATGAAATTCAAATCATATACCTAAATCAACGGCGTTTACAGCTGCAAAATTTTCACGGTCTTTGAAGTCAACACAACAGCAAGGGAAACAACGGTTCGATCCACAATTTCGCGAACAGGAGATCGAGGAAGAAAATATGAGAAAGGAAGAAAAACAGAAGAGAGAAAAGGGAGGAAGAAAAAGTGGTGATGTTAACTAAGACTACAACGCCGATCACTTTTCTCAAGATGTTTGAGACGACGAGTGGAGGATCCAGCGTGGAGCATGGCCAAGGAAGGAACGAAATGGCATATAAGGAGTAGTCCAAAGGGGAGCGAAGGCATCGTGGAAACCCTAATTCTTACACCGAAATCCGAAAGGCTCTGTGCGATTTCAACTGCAAGAACATTCGATTAGAGATGGATGCAGAGAGGAAGGAGATTGAAAGGTGGTTGAAAGCTTAATTGTTTGGAGAGAATTATTGTATTGTAGAGGAAAAAACGCGTAAAGATATAATGTGTTAGGAAGAAAGATGAAGCAGTATTTATAGTTGGTGCTAGCTTGGAGGGAATAGGAAAGGTCCTGTTTTGGATTGGTCAGAACAAATCTAGACCTACACGTTGCGTTTTTTTAGACCTATTACCCTGTCAAACCCCAACTTTCAATCTCTGGTACAGATAATTCAACCTTTTTATTTATTTCACAGCTTTGTCAATAACCATAGAAAAGTTAAATTATTAAATAAGTAAATTTATTGAATAATTAAACTATTTTTTTATTTATTATAAGAATATAAAATCAATATATATTAATCTCGTCATATTGTCATTTTTTTTTTCGGTTAACCAAACAAAACATTGGCAAAATTCTTACTACACCAGCACGCGATTATGTTAGATGACGAAAATGTTTATGTGAGATGAGAAAAATGACTTTAAATAAAGAATGTGGAGAAGAAAAATATTTTTGAAATTTTCTTATAATATTATTTGGATTTTTGTAACACATTCCTAAATTTTAAAAATTTAAAATATATTTATACAAATTTTATATTTTTGATTTCTATAAAATATATTTTTTTATTCTAAATTTATATTTTTTAAATAAAATTTTGAGTTTTTAATTGTATCTTTTGAATTTTTAGATTTTTAAATTTAAGGATAATTTTGAAAAATTAAAAGATGATAGGGTAGAAATTTAAATTGGTATTTTGCAGGAAGGCCTAAAAGTTATTGTAATTCACTTCTGCCCCAAAACTGTTTTGAACCTCTACTACTGCAGTATACCTTATTCTAATCCCTTTATTTCTTAACAAAACACTAGCTTATTATTTTTGTTTGTACTAAGTTAAGACCAATCATGATGAGCTCCAGTTCTGAAAAGTTATCATTTGATATAGTTTATAGTGAAAAAATTATCAAACCTCGGTGGGTTGTACAGATTAGCCCGCGGTCGGTTGAAAGAAATATGGACGGGTTGCTGATTTTCATCCGTTGTTTGTTTAGGTTCATTCTTGATAATTTGTTGTTTGCGCGGGGTTAAGTGTGGGGGAGACGGATTGACCTATATAATCTGCATAATTTTAAAATATAATTTTTTTTTTATTTCTATATTTTTTTTATGTAGTCTCATATTTTATATTTTAAAAATATTTTGTGAAAATAATATTATGAGACCATTTATTTACCTAATGTATCTAAATAAAATAAATTTAAAATTATTTCAAAAATTTTATTTCAAAAATTTTATTTCAAAAATTATTTAAAAAATATATATATATTTTTTATGCGGACTGGTCCACAGACCTGCTGCCCAACCTTATACGGGACGGGCCAACCCGCATTGCCACCCAATATACTATTATGGCTCTTTCTTCCTACACCTCCATACTAAATGTGAAAATATCATTTTATCCCTTTTGTGCCACCCTCATACATAATTCGAAAGATGTTTTTGGATCTTGAAGTGTTCTTTAGATTTATAAAATCTGAAACTCTTTTTTGGTTTGAAATAAGCCTATGGATTATGTAATCCGGAAGTTAATAACAAACAACTTCTTCCTGCACCTCCATGACTTCTTCTCCCATCCCATACTAAAAGCACATTTACTAATATACCCTTCAGTAAAAATATTAAAAAATTAAAATAATATTTTAATATACTTTTAACCTTTAACCTACCTAACCTTCACTTTCACCTTCGTGCCTCTTCTTTCTGTTCCCTTCCAGCGGTGTCGCTCCACACCCCCATTCGAAGGTTTCTTTCTCTTCATCTCTCAAATTTCTCTAAATCCCACATTCTTTATCACTCACACATCCAAAGTGCCCTCTTCACAGGTTAATAAGTTGAATTTTCCTGATTTTGCATTGCTTTTGAAACCTGCTGCTGTGTAATCCGATATTGTAATCCGTTTGTTGTGTAATCCGGTACTCTGCATTTTTTCATAATAGGCACCGAATTATGTAATCCGGTATAGTTGAGAATGTAAAGTAATATCGGATTACTTAATCCGGTTTAGGTTATTTAAGTAATTCCGAATTAGGTAATCCGGTTTAGGTATTTTAGTAATTCCAGATTACGTAATCCGGTTTAGGTTTACATTATGTGTGTTTCGGATTATGTAATCCGGTAGTGTTCTTACAAAGTTTGCATTTTTGTGATTTTGCGTTTTTGTTATGTATTTAGTTTCCAACCCACTTGTTAAAAACTTTTATACATTTTATATTATGTACACAAATTCATGATTATATTATTTATTATTTGTAAATAATTGAAATTCAAATTGTGTTGTGGATAGATATGGCTAAAACTAGAGGTGGTGGATCTCAGGATCATGATCGCATAAGACCGACGACATCCGTCCGTAGAAGAGACCGAGGTGGTGTCGAGGAAAGGATTGATGATGATGTTCATATTGATAATGACAATGAATAAGGATTACAAAATGATGACCAAGTAGACCAGGGAGAAGGGTTTCCTGGAGGACCTTCTGATATGTCTTTACTAGTAAATTTTGCTGACCATGTTGCTGTTAAGCTTTGGGAGGGTGAGGTAAGAACGAAAAAACCTTCAATTAAATTATCTTTATTAATTATTTTTTAAATTTATTTAATTATATTTAATATATACAAAATTTATATTAGGATCGGGGAGAACTTAAATTGGTATCTCACGGTAGGAAATTACGTAAATTTGGGATGCCTCATGCTAATATTAAGCTACTTGTACAAAATTTTGGATTGTTTAGTTTGTGCAATATAAGTTATGAAGTGGGTGACAAGGGATTGATTTCAGCCTTTGTCGAAAGGTGGCATCGGGAGACAAACTTTTTCCACCTTCCCGTAGGTGAGATGACCATCACACTTGATGATGTGTCATCTCTTTTACACCTCCCCATTTTGGGTCAATTCCCAACATTTGTGCCCTTAGAGTACAACGAAGCTGCAACAATTTTAGCTGAGTTACTAGGGGTGGATGAGACTCGGGGGAAGGCTGAGATGAGGCAGTGTCGAGGCGTCCACGTACGATTGAGTTGACTTCGAGATATATATGAGGAATTTGCGCTCAGGAGGCTTGGGAGTGTGCTGCCATGGCTTACTTGTTGCATCTGCTTGGATGCACTATTTTTGCAGAAAAAAGTGCCACCTCTATATCTATATTGTACTTATTGTTATTCAGCAATCTACATATGTGTCATGGATATGCATGGGGAGCAGCAATACTTACATATCTATATGAGCAGTTGGGGGATGCATCTTATTTTAACACGAAGCAGTTGGCCAGTTATGCGACACTGGTTCAGGTATGAAACCATACAAATAATTAGCAATCACATGTTATATTCCATAATGTTTTGTATTAAATATTTTATAATTAATATGATTGAATTACGTAGGCATGGATTTATGAGCACTTCTCGGGCATGGGAAGAAGAGATATTAATCTCTCATAAGACGAGGTACACCGACGGGCAGCACGATATATTGTTGCCCATCAGATTTGCGCAGTTAGTGATGTGCAGGTGCAGTTGGATGGGGTAACACATGATGACATCATCTGAACTCCGTATGAGGACCATAGATTGAGCAAACCATTTGAGACCATTTATTGATTCTCGGGTCACTTGCGATTGGGAAGCTTATCACATAGACATATGCCCGAGCGTGTTTTGCGCCAATTTGGGTACGAGCAGAGAATTTCACCATCACCGATGACGGCTGAGGCTCCAGGTGCACATGTCATTGATCAAAGGTGGTTGCAGTTTGATCACCATGTGGTGATAGGTTTGAGAGTTGCTTCTAGTCCATCTGCATGTGTTCCTGAATACATGTCTTGGTTTAGGACGGTATCACACCCATACATTCGCAGAGGTGAACTTGGAGATCGACCCAGTGTTGTACAACGTCGTCGCCTTCGTAGTCCAAATGTTGAGCAGGCAGGTCATTCATCTCAAGATGAGAGTGCACAGGCGGTAAGTTTTTTTATTGTTATGTGATTAAACAATATATTTGACAAGTTTAATTTATTTTGAAATTGGTGCAGGGTATATTTAGGCGCATTGTCAGTATCCTCCAGCGCATGATAGATTGTCGTCAGGTCACTGAAGGCACTGACGCATATGAGAGTACGGAGGCAACGCTACAGTTAACCCGGAGTGTGACAGATGACGGAGCAGTCTACACTGAGATATTTCTTTGAATAAATCCATTCTGATGAGTGGTCATGACTCTTCACCCATCCCCAACAATGAGGTAATAACACGAAACCCACAATGTCCATCAGCTTTAACATCTATTACATCCAAAATATAAGGGTGACATTTCAGATGAAATTAATCAAGCATGGGAATTGCATTGGTGTTTAACCTTTCCCTTACAAGTCTTCAAAGATGATGAACTATCATTTACAAAATGGATGCGATCTACATGCTCAAAATATGAAGGGGTGCGTTTTGTAGACCACTGAAATTTATTTGATTGACTCTTTTGAGATCCTTTTGTCTTACCTACATTAAGTGGTGCACATAATGTTGTCATGTTCGGATAGGCAATTTCACACAACTTGTTTTAATTATCACTTTGCCACAAATATCAACCTCGTCGAACCGGGATAGAATCACATCCCATTCTTGTTGAATTGACAACCGAGATGATGAATCACATTCAGATAAACCTGAAAAACTCAGTCTCGTCCACATAACATGAACTTCATTAAAAGGAATGACACTCATAGCATACCTGGCTAACTGACAAGCACATGGTAATTCATGAGTCTGTCTGAGTACACATCCACATCGTTCACTATCAATCCCCACATCATTGACCTGATCAAACTCTTCAGCAATGAGAATTAAAGCATGTTTAGATATAGAGTTAACCAACATTTTATACAATTGCACATTGAATGTGTGTCCTATCACATGTAGACAAATTTGAAATGATGCCTTGATCTCGTTGTGTTGAAGTATAATAACATGCTTAATAGCATCGCAACACGAGCACAGGTCTCCCATGCTATTTTGTAATATTCGTTTCAAAGACCAATGAGCTTATTCAACCCTGTATAAGTATAAAACATAATAAAAAAATTACACGTTATACACATTCTAAACAAAGTAAAGGCATTCATATACCTGTTTGATGTTGTATTTCCCAAATGCATTAACAAATTTGTCCAACACTTGACAAACTTTTCTTTGTGCAAAATAATCCAGGTGTTCTTCACATATTCAAAAAGTAATGGCCACGGTGAACAAATATTTTCAAAAATTTTCACAAGCTCATCAAATTTACCAATCTCTGTACAATCAATGATAGTCTTCCATGAATCCATCACAACTTCCCAAGCCTCGACAGAATCTACCAACATTTTACACTTTGCTTTAACATACTTATTGATGTGAAACCGACAAAGAAGATTTATTGTTTTAGGAAACACAATATTGATGGCATTCATCAAAGCAAGATCTTTATCACAAACAATGACTTCAGGCCCCACATGCGATGTCAAAAGTGACCCTCTAAATTTTTGTAATGCCCATATGAAGTTCTTTTCTTTCTCGCTAGATAAAAATGCAAAACCAGCAGAAAATGACAAACATGTACAAGTTACACCAACAATCTCAAGCAAAGGCAATCGATATTTGTTTGTTTTGTAAGTTGTATCCATTAAGAATACAATGTTAAATGCATTCAAGAGTTTCATAGCATCAGGATGAGTCCAAAAAATATCACTAACAATATTTGAAGACTCATGACACGTACTCCAATGAAGATAGTTGTCACGGTCTAACAACATCATTAACTGTTGTAATTCAGTTATTGGTTCTCTAACTGATCTCTTGTACGAGTATCTTGCATTGTATATTTGCTTTATTGTTGTCATATTATCCTCATTATTCTCCTTCAAAGTACGTAGAATGTTACCTGGCTTAACCATGTTTTTAGTCATATCAACAAGCATTGAATGTTCATTCGTTTTTAATCTGCCTGCATATGGATGACCAACTAAGGTATCATACATATCATGATTATGAGTACCACATATTACCTTAAGTACCCAACCTTGACCCTTTCCAACAGGTTTACCTCGCAATTTAAAGGGACATTCACATTTTCGAGTACCAGTTACACTAACCTCCAAACCATCCTTGTACTTTCTGTAACTACCCCCCCCCCCCCCCCCTTTCACAGCCTAACGAGACATATGTCTTTCTCCCTTGCTTACCATTTGCTATGTCAGACCTAATAATGACAATAACAAAACCAAGTCCATAACCAACCCTAAAGACCCATTCAAGTAAGTCTTCTCGCGAAGGAAACACCAACACAAAATTATTCTAAAACAATATTACAAAATCAATTCTTCAAATTATAATGCAATAAAAATAAATGAAATGAAATTTTATTCACCTCATCTGTTGTAAAATGGATTTCATAGTCCCCTTCAAACAATCCATGTTGATGCACAAAATTCATTAATTCTTCCATACTTACACCTTCATTCATAAAACATAAATTTTCATTTTATTATAATTTCCATAAATTCACATATGCAAAACAAAAATAGCATAAGATTTTGTAATTGACAACTTAAACATGACTTCCGGATTGTATAATCCATAAGTCAAATTTTAACAACATAATGAATTCTGGATTACGTAATCCATAAGTCATTTCAGGTGACTTCCGGATTGTGTAATCCATAAGTCAAAATTTTCACAGCAAAATGACTACCGGATTATGTAATTCGTAAGTCATGTTTGATGTTCCAAATGTCTTCCAAATTGTGTAATGCGTAATTAAAATTCATATAGCAAAATGAGTACCGGATTACGTAATACGTAAGGCATATTGAAAGTTCTAAAATCACTTTCGGATTGTGTAATCCATATAGTTCATTTGGTACTAGATTACACAATCCAAAAATATGACTTTGGCAGGTTCCGGATCCGATATGCACAGAAGTTATCTAATCCGAAACGCTTTACTTAAGCACTAGATTGTGTGATCCGTGGATCCACCGGATTAACTAATGCGGAAATATTTATTTAAGGCAGAAGAATGAGAATGTACCTCACCAACGGTGCCAATGCCAACACCACCTACCACCGTGCACCACCTCAACCACCTTCTCAAGCACCACCTTCAGCACCACTTCAAGGACCACCGCCACTCAAGCTCGAGGGCTGCACCCCACCACACGAAGTAACTTCCTTTTTTTCACTAGCAGACAAACAATATTTTCATTTTGATCTTTTTACTGAAGGATAATTTTGGCATTTTAAAACTTTATGGAGGTGCCCGAAGAAATCATGGAGGTGTAGGAAGAAGCTGTCTTAATAACATATCTGGAAAAAAAAAAGGTTCTGAATTACATCATCCGGAAGCTAAGCTTATGTATAAAAAAGACTTACAGATTATGTAATCTAGAAGTTAATCACAAAAGACTTTCAAATTACAGAAACTAATTCTGAATTTAAAAAAAAAATTCTAAATTATGTAATCCAAAATATTAAAAAAAATGTATTTTTAGAATATAAAAACTCATGAGAATGACGTAAGAAAGTATGGAGCCTACTATTATACCTTCTTTCCTTCTTGTAAACCCTAAGAAATCAAGAAAAAAAATAATCCAAAAAAAATGGGCTTACCGTGTCTCTTAGTATTAGGCACATACACTGAATTAAATACCTTTTTATAATAAAAAATGGTTGTTTCTGCCTGCATGATATCATTTAAAATATGTACTTGCCTCTATTTTTTTTTTTAAATGCTATAAAAGAGTGTTGTGTTTATGGTGGTATGCATTTGAAGCCCTTATCTTTTTTGAAATGCTACATATTATTTTGGTGTGCGTTTGGAATGGAAGTGATGGTGGTGTAGTGAATTGCAACCGTGGCAATAGTGTAATGATGGCGCTCACTTCTCCAGTAACTTCTTAGTGTCGTTGGGTGCAAATGCAGTCTTGTTGGGTACATCAATGAAAACAAAGTTTTATATCATTAAGGATAAATAAAACTTTTCAAATAATATTATTGAGTGCAGTATTAATTAGTCTTAATTGGTATGATACAGGAAAAATCTGCCATAAAAAATAAATTAGATTACCTCAAAATAAAAAAAAATATTAATAAAATAATATTTTTGCTAGTTCAATAAATATGGAATGTTATAAGACGCTCTAACCCCCTGTTTGCTATCATGGATGTACTGTTCAAGAGGAAGGATGTGAGTGGATATCCATGGTTTGGATCAAGGGATGTGCAGGGAAGTGAATGAGAGGATATACCTGTGAACAGTAAATATCATCTCCCCTCAAAATGAAGAGATGTAGAGGGAAAGTCATGTTAGCATCCCTTATTTCCAAATTTACCCTCATTTGAATGTATCACAATGCTTCATTTGAATGTATTAGTATTTTAAAAAATTTATTGTACAATGTTTAAAATAAATATATATATATATATAATATTTAAAATGAAGAAACAAATCATAATAAATTTTAAGGAAGTTTTAAGTTTGTTTATTATTTTGTAAAATATTATAAATTAGTGTAAAAAAAATATAGTTAAATAAAATATTTCATTTATATATTAGTTATTAGAGTAGATCAGGTGATATGTATTTTTCAAGTTCTAATCAGATATTTTATTAAATGTGGTTGAATTTAGTTTTTTTTTTTTTAAAAAGAATATATTATATCTAATTAAAATTGAAAATATTACCTGGATTGGATCATGGTCATCACCAAAAGGTTATACTAAACATTTTTCATTTTATTTTATACTAAATATTTAATTTATTTAATACAAAAAAAATCCCTAAAAATATCCATCACTTAAAATAATTTTATTCTAACTTAAATTATTCATTAGAAACTGACGTATTTTTACATAATTTATTAATGAAAATTACACTTTATTATAAATATTAGTTATTAAATAAATTTAACTAACACAAATATTTAATAAAACAAAATAATAATAATTAATTATTGAACTATATCAGATTATACTACTAATACTTTTTTATCCTTATTTTTTATTATAATTTTTTATGAAATCCTTTTCTATGGTTAATTAAGTTATATTTTTGTTACTGTTGTATATTTTAGATTGTTGTATTGTGAGATTTTTTAATATTAAAAAATATTAATTTTTTATTCATATAAGATGTTATTTATTTTTTAATTTTATAGTATATGTTTAATATTTAAAGAAATTATTTGAAATCCTGTTTTTATTTTGTTATAATTATATTAATATATTTTTATATATAGTTATTATGTTTATGAGTTATAATTTATTTTATTATAATTTTTTATGAATTTTTTTTTTATTGTTAATTACGTTATATTTTTGTTGTTGTAGTATTTTTTATTTTTCATTTCTAGAGAGTTTTTAATATTAAAAAATAATATTTTTTATTTATATAAGATTTGATTTATTTTTCAATTTTATTACTTGAAGTTGTGTTTTTATTTAATTTGTTGAATACATATTTTTTTTCTAATTATAGTTTTTATATTATATATATTTACATTTAACATATATTTTTTTAATTATAATTTTTAAATCTACGAAATGTGTGAAAGTTTTTCATTTTTAAACAAAAACAACTCATTTTATTATTAATTTTTTTAATAGGCAAGGGTTAATCTGTAAAGTAACATTTCACATCTTTAAAAAATCTAAAATTCCCTCATAACCATCACATTATTCACAAACTCGCATAAACTTTCTTCACACATCCACCTTAACATACCTCAATCTAAACACTCTCACTTTCTTCACACTTTCCTCACACATCCTCACACATTCACTCTCTCATATCCTCACACATCTCCTCCTTAATCCAAACAGAGTCTAAGTGTGTATTTGCTGTGGGAGTGATGGAGATTGAAAATGAATGAGTGTCACCTTATTTAATTCTATGAAAGGAAGAAATTAAAAATAAAAATAAATAGAAAGTTGAGAATATTTAGGATTATCAGTAAAATGCGATAAAAACACCATAAACCCTTCATACAATAATATTAATAAAATTATTATTAATAATAATTTTGTATAAATATATAACATAAATAATTTAAAGAATTATAAATAATATTAAAATTATCTAAATAAATTAAATTAAAAAATAAAATTAATTTAAATTAATAAAATAAAATGTAATAGAATTAATTTAAATTAATAAAATTCTACTTATATTTATAATTATATTTAATTATTTATTTTAATTTATATTTATTTTTTTATAAATAAAATTTTAAATTATTTTAATTAATTAAAATAAACACAAAAATAATAATTTTTTATATCTAAAAATAAATTTGTGATCTTACAATTTATCATATTTAAAATACTCTTATAAACATCACATCTCAATAAACTTTATTCACCCATCTACTTTAACATACCATAATCCAAATACACTTTTTTTTCACTCTCACCTCAACTTTTCCCTCTTCCAATCCACTCAACTTTACACTCTCCAATCCAATCCACTCAACTTAAATCAACTTAACACTCTAATCCCTAAAACCTAAAAGTGCAAGAAAAAATAATCTAACACTATAAAAGAAAATAAAACAGAGACCTCTGGCAACAAAAACCTGAAAATTTTAATAAGCCCACTAAGCAACCCATTTACATTTAAAAAATACCTTAAACATATACATAAATTAATGACAATAGCAAAAATAGTGCTAAAAATAATATAAATAAATTTAAGGATTTGAAGAGCCAATAGCAAAAATAGAACTAGTAATACTCATGACAAACACAAACCGACAATTCACCAAACAAAAAATCTAATTAAGTACTAACAATCAAATCGACACCGCCAAACACACATTCCTCACCGAATCATCTTCAATGCAACAAAAGGAAATCAAATTAAATTCATGCATATACACAATTATTCAAAGTTAAGCTTCCATTAAAAACAGTTCAGATCATTACATCTACACACTAAAAACCAAAAAAACAGGGATCCCCATGAAACCCTAGATCCTCATCCTCAACACAGCCGCTTAAAAAACCTAAGAACTGGTAAATTTGGTAACAGCCTTAGTGCCTTCAGAAACAGCGTGTTTGGCAAGTTCACCAGGGAGCACAAGGCGCACAGCAGTCTGGATCTCCCTTGAGGTGATTGTAGGTTTCTTGTTGTATCTCGCCAAACGAGAAGCTTCCTGTGCGAGTTTCTCGAAGATGTCATTGATGAAACTGTTCATGATTCCCATGGCCTTGCTGGAAATGCCGATATCAGGATGAACCTGCTTGAGGACCTTGAAGATGTAGATCTTATAGGTCTCAACACTCTTCTTCACGCGCTTCTTCTTCTTGTCGCTACCGCCCTCCTTCGATATCTTCTTCTCTGCCTTTGGCTTCTTCTCCGCCGGAGCCTTTTCTGCCGGCTTCTTCTCTGCAGGCTTCTTCTCGGCCTTTGCGGGCGCCATCGGTGAAATGATAGACTAAAAACAAAGTTGTTGCGATTTCGAGGGTGGAAGAGGGAGCGAATTGTGATGCAATGAGTGAGGGGAAGGAAGAGTGAAAATATATATAGGGATAAGAAATGGGTTCTTATTGGAGGAAAGGGTTTCACGAGGATCGGTTACGTGTCCTGGTAGATGTTTGTTTTTAGTTTGGTTAGTTAACGGCTGAGATCTCACGGTATCTTTCCATATTCTTGTTTTTGGGTTCGGGATACAAACTTAGGGCTCCAAAGGCCAGCCCGAATAAAGCCCAGGTACAAAACACAAAACGATAAGGAAGGTTTGTTTTGTTTTTATTTAATTTTTATAGAGATTTCAAAAAATAAATTATTAGTTTTCTAAAAAATTAACCAAAATTTGCAATGTATATGTATATTCTTCAACATCATTAAACCATGAAATTAAATTAAAACTCTATCTAGTAATTCAAATAACTATAAGTATTATTTTTAAATGACTTTAATAGATTTTCAATATGTAATAAAATTATTTATAAATATTATTTTATCTATAGTCAGACATAGTTTCAAAATTTTATTTTTTTAATAACTTAATTAATTATATATATATATATGTGTATATGAGTGTGTGTATATATGTGCATATTTATATAGTGTGTGTGTGATGAATAATAATTAAAATCTTTTTGGTACAATAGTAAAAAGTTTTAAACCCCTCTTGCATGAATCCTTGTAGATGAGAAAAAGAGAATACATTTCAATGTAAAAAAATATACAATATTAATTTACACTTGCATTAATGAATCTGGTATGTACTCATAGTAAATTTTACTTGTTTTCATCTATAAGAGAATTCTCAATATAAGACTCCCATAGATGTCTTAAATTTTAGACTTGATCCTATAACAAACATTATTGTTTATTAGAATCTATTAACATGGTATGGTAAAGATCTTAATCTAAGACCTGAATATTACATAAAATAAATGAATCTAAAATAAAATATTTAATTATATAACTACCAAGTTAGTTTCTTAATTTAAAAATTAAATTTAAATTTGATTTTATTTTATTGTTGAAAAAATTTGTAAGAGATAATAAAAAATGCAGTTTGTTAGAACTCAATAAAATAATATCTGTTGAATTAAATTCATTCTTTTATTCTTCTTATTATGCAATCAATCACAATCAAAAAAATTATTACTAAATTCACAAAGGATCTAGAAAAATAAGAAAAATGCATTGTTCATGATCATTTTTCCCAGGCCATGCCTAAATTACAAAAAAGCATAATAGGGGTAAGGTATGCAAAAAAAAATTTCAGTTTCGTAAAAAAAAAACATTTTTTTTTCCTTTCATTCTTTCCCTGTCCAACCCTGACCATTTCTGAGTCTCCTCCCTTCGGCGATTCCAACTTTACACTTCCTTCTTCAGAACAAAAATAAAAATACTGTTAGTTTTTCCTCTCTATCTCTTTGTATTATCTTTTGGTTTTTTAGTAACCTAAGAAAATGAAAGAGGGAACTTAACTGGAATCCCCTGCACTTTGATGTTTGTGTGGGAAAATCTCGAAATACATGGGAATATGTGTGCACTGGGTTATTTCTTATTTTAAACAGTTTTGGGCAGCTAGTGATTACTTTCTTTTGGGTCGAGCTTTGAGTTGAATTCAATGTTGATTTGATAAACAGCATTGAGCAGCGTAGAATTTAGGTTTTTAATCTTGCGGATCTTGACTAATTGTCTATTCCCTTGTCTTTTGGTGAAAAATCTTTTGTTGATATAAATTCCAGTGTTTAATGTGTTAGATTTTTCAGAATCACAATGTGTCCTCTGCTTCCTTCAATTTGCTCCTTATTTGGCTGTA
Source organism: Phaseolus vulgaris (assembly GCF_051622355.1). Classification (NCBI taxonomy): domain Eukaryota; kingdom Viridiplantae; phylum Streptophyta; class Magnoliopsida; order Fabales; family Fabaceae; genus Phaseolus; species Phaseolus vulgaris. The sequence continues at coordinate 46,411,264 of NC_143504.1, forward strand.
GTTATTTCAAATGCTTCTAGAATTGAATTATGCATTAGTTGTGATGGTAGTCTTTCACAATAAGTTTGTACTTAAACAGGTAGCTATAAGTTTAACTATTTCTAGAGTTCTGTTAGATTAGAACTGGTGTTGAATTTGCAATTAACCAGTTGTGTATTCAGATTTTAACTCCAATAATCATTATTTCCATTTTGTTCAGTTGAAAATGAAGTTTCTTGATTGGTACTTGAAGATTGGGATTGTATCTGCTTTGGTTGGGGCTTCTATGGAGGTGTTCATGATCAAAACTGGCTTCTGTGTGAGAACTTTCCTTTCTTATTCTCTAACTTCTCTTGCCCTGCATTACCATTTTCTTGATTTTCCATTTTATAAGATGGTTTCTAAAATTTATTATAATTTTGCATTATTGTTAATATGATATGACCTTTTTAGGAGGTGTAAGGTTGGCTTGCTGGTAAAAATGGAAGGGAGAGTGAGATAGGTTGTGGGTTTGAATACTCCTCTAATAAACATATTAACAACTACCATTTTGCAGATTAAAATAAGAAAAAGAAAAAGATGTGGCCTTTTGAGTTGTCTAGTTCTAGCATGTTGTTGATTTTGGTTTGTTAGATTAGTATATTGATTTTTCATTCTAATTTAGTGAGTATTGATTTTTGTGAAGCATCATGTTCTTCCAATGAGAATGAAATTTAGAAAATAACGTGTACTCTGTTATACATGTCTTTCACATTATTTGTTTTGGCCAAGTTGCCCAATAAACACAATATTTTGCATATCAAGAGAGTTTAATAATTGTTTTCCTAAGTATTGCGATAACCCCCATGATTGTTTTTCATTAAAGGATTTTGACTTTATAAAATTTTGATTTTGTTTCAATTTTTCCTTGCCTTGTATTGTATTTGTACAGATGACAAAGTAACTGTTTTGGAGTCAGAAAAGCGTGCCTGGGAGAATTCGCCGGAGGCTCAGGCAGTTAGACAAGCTCTCAACCCCTGGAGACATACTGACTCAGAAGAAACAAAAAAGTCTTGACTCAAGTATGAAGCATTTTCTTAAAATCCACCAGTCATTTTTTGAGAACTCAAGATTTATGACAATATACTGGAATAAAATGATAACAATTGGACTAGCTATTATGTTATGAAACTGGATCTGGTATTGTCCATCCAACAACATTGATTGCTACATCTTGCCAGCTAGACCCTAAATCATGGCAACTTTGGGATGCCTCTCACAACCTTCAATTTTGTTATCTGGTTTTGAGTTTTTTACATATTTTACTTGACTCTGGAAGAAGTTTTCGTTGTTTTCTTGGTAATATGATACACATACAGCACCAAGACGAGTGCAAGTTTGTAACATCATTCTCAACCAAAAGAAACTTAATTTGCTTCGATGCCTGACATTTACCTCTTATATGCAAGCCTTTTGGTATAATCCTACTCTTCTACAATTTCAATTGACCTGTGCTTTTAGCCAATCTATACTTCATCTCCTGCAGGAAAAGGAGAAACACATTTCGGGGCTGCTTATTATGGCCCTATCACATAGCTTCCACAATGTTTCCAGTGACTGTCATATATAATCATGGTCATTCACTAATTTCTTTTCTTCTTCATGACTGTCACCTTCTTTGTCTATTCTTTTTGAAACACATATTAGCTTTATTTTCATTATGAATCTATGATAGCAATAACAAGTAGGAAAAGTAGGAAATATCGTTGGGTAGAGAGTAGAGAAGAAAGAGGCTGTTATAATAAACTTCTCAAATATCAGTTACAGGAGAAGAAAAAAAAAGAATCAAGTTCCTGTTGTAGTTAAAACTTAAAATTAACTTATAATTTGCACTTCAACCTTTTTCTAAATTCTCTTATCTTACTTTATAAATTGTTAAATTGAGTTAAGAGAAGTTTGATTTATTTTATTTCTTCTATAGGTGTATTTGAGAACTTTATCCAAATTGGCTTATAGAGTGTGCCAAGTGCTTAAGTATCAGTGTTTTATTCTATATGGTGGTTCCTTATTAAAATAACTGGGTGTTTCATTTCACTCATTCGAGTCCGAATTACATTTCTCCCCTCCCTCCCCCTTTTTATTAAAATGTCATTGTTTGTTTTCGTTAATCTTTCTTGAGGTTGAATGCTGTGGTTTACTTTATGTATGTTTAAACACGGTTCTCTTTTCACAGTTTGCTTATTAGTTCTGTATGAAGAAATTTTTCCTCCTCAGTTTAATTCCTTTTGTTTGTATTCTAAAGTAGTTTGCGGCAACCCATATATGTGTTTCATGTTACAAGTCTAAACTGATGTCGTTCTGAAACTTATTGCACATAAAGGCGCTAAATTTAAGTGACGCCAGCTTTAAAAAAAAATTGTTAGCTTAGAAATATAGTAATTTTAACGGATGAGATTGATGCAGTTCGTTCAAAAAAAATTGCAGAGGATCTGTGATGTGTAGCACAAGGTCTCCAAATGTAAAGTCTCTGCAAGCACTTGCAGAGTTGCATGTCTAGCAACCATCTGGCCTCTGGCTGATGACTCACTGAAATTTAGACTGATTCGTACCTCATCAGTGACGTGCCATGTGTTTTGCTTAAGCTCAAATCGAAAATTTGATCGGTTCTTCATTTTTTTACTTTGTCAAATTTTGTCACGTGGATCTAGACTGATGCATGGTGGATAATTGAATTATTCTATTCGCATTTTTATATGCAGTTTATTGTTGTAAAAAAGGGGGAAATGTCAAACTGTGCATTGTAATAGGATTCAGCTAATAAAACTAACTTTACTATTTTCAATATCAAACTGTGGGTTGTTTATACATGAATTGAGATGGAAAAAAATATTTACAAAGTATAAATATTTTTTTAATTCTTTTAACTTTAATTGGAACATGAATAAAACTAGGGTATGTTTAGATTTCAGTTGCAAGACTCAAACTAATTTTCAGTGTTCATTAAACATCGTGTTAACATATTTAGTACCTTTTTTTTCAAAAGCAATATAAAAGTAAAATTCACCTCAAACTTCAATTCACTTAAAAGCTATAATATTTTTTCCAACTCTAGCTGGATTCAAGTTAGCTTAAAATTGATAGGAAATAAAGTAAGTGTTTTTAAATAGAAAAATGTGTTGTTTAAATTAATATAACCAAGAGTAAAATTTCTTTTTTATTTGTTTGATTTTATTAAAAAAATGAGGGAAATTATTTAATTTCCAAGTCAATAGAAATTTTTTAATGCTATCAGTCAATTGGCAATTAGTTTCGACTTAATTTTAAAGTAATTATAATGAAAATTAACAAATTTAATATATATATATATATATATATAATTGAAAAAACACTGTAAATTAGGGCCTTTTAATTAAATTAGGGAAAAGAAATGAGAATGTAATACATAGATGTTAAGGTACCACGAACAATTCTTGAACTAGTTTTATAAAGAAATGTGAGGATGCTTACTGGTTGTCTTTAATTTATAACATATTGTTCATGTATTTGAATTATATTCTAAATGTAATACATGTCTTTTGTTGGTTGCATGATTGGTTTGTCTTTGCAAAAAATAAAAAATAAAAAATAATCTATTTTGATAATATATGATAGATGATCAACATTTAAAGTAACTAAAAAAATCTATCTGATGCCTAACTCTTAGCTACTTGTTTGACACCATTTTGAAATAAGTATAGGACTCCCACACAGTTTGTGATTTCCAATATTGCAATTCAATCTGTTCGACACCATATACAGTTTTGAATGTATTCATCAATGCTTTTGTGTATAAAATTAAATTTTGCCTCGGCAATGTTTTACTGTTAATTGCAGATAACTCTGCAGTAGCAGGCTCAAATGCATGCGTGGAATGTGATTGCCTATCTAGTAGTCGGGAAGAATTACGCAGAACGTCAAATTTTACTGCAATTTGTTCATTTTGCGTCATAAGCAATAAAAAAATTCATCTTTGATTCAACGCGATTTTAGGGAGAACCAATGGAAATAAGTACATAAAAGCAAGGTGCAACAAGTGTTGTAAAAATCCTTTATAAGATGTAAGATTATGGTCCAATATTCGGTAGATTGAACTATAATATAAAACTTTGATATTAATAAATGAAAAAATCATTCACTCAAAATTAAGGACATGTGTAGAATATGCATGTTGCCAGCCCTGAGACCAATGCACACGCGACAGGGATAGAAAGCTTTTGATTTCGTCATAATCGTAATTATAGTAAGAGTCTTCACAACCAAACAAGGCGTAGCATCAACACTGCCTACCGCCTCAAGCTCTCCACAACGTAGTCAGCATACAGGGTCCTTCACACAAAATAAGAAAAAAATTATTAACCTCTATCAAATTTAGCACATGAAAAAATGAGGAAAGTAATTTTATAATAACTAGGAGATCATTTTAATAATTTTATTACAAAAAATACTATTTCAAAATATGAATCGGAACTGATGTCAAAACAGTTTATTGATGATATCAGATTAGTATTGCTTACATGGAATGCTTGACCGCTTCATAGGCAGATGAGGCAGGAAGAAAGTCGTTTACTGCAACTTCCTTGTTTTCATTCTTCTTGTCTAATTCCTTTATGAAGGGAAACATAAAGAACAGTTTGACAAATATGGAGGCCAAATGATACTTTTGCATTTCGCTGTTATATAGATGCCAACATATAATAAGTACTGCACAAACACATAATGAAATTTTTTGAAAGGATACAATCTTCAAAAAAGCGACGGATTTCAGCTAAACGGTGGGGAGGAAGGTCCTTGATATCATTGTAATGACGATACTCGGGATCATCAGCACATACGGCAATTATCTTGTCATCTTTCTCACCCTGAATTTCATTAGAATTAGTGGTTGTTCAGTAAACAAAAGAAAATTCCTCGGGGGAAAGACATAGACTCTTGCTATGAGGAAAAAGGGAGTGTCTGATATACCTGGTCAATCATAGGCATGAGTCCAATAGCTTTAGCCCGAAGAAAGCAACCTGGAAGAACCGGCTCCTGCAACCAAGTACAACCAAAGCTTAGTTTCACAGAAGCAATAAAGACATAAAACAAGGCGTGCCTAATAATTTATTGCTATACTAAAGATGTTAAAATGTAGGATGGTTCTCAATTCTGTAATACGAAGTCGTTGGACAAGGAAGACCAATTCATTGATTCTTTAAGAAAAAGGCAGAGTAATAGAGGATAAAGTATTTCCTAATCCTCTTCCCGAATTATTACAACAAAAATGTATTCTGGAATTGTATTACAATACAAATATAGAATAATTTTATTAAGGTTCCCACTTTGAGATCACCTTGACCTAGCTAAATTTTAGACTAAGATTAACTTTTAAAATGATAAAAGATCATTTCGTAAGACAATGGAATCATGCAAATTAAAGAAATTCCATTGAAGAGAATTTAGTTAAAATGTTGACCTCCTCACTTTAACCACCAACATGTGTATTTGTTATTTGAGCAGTTGAACGAAGATTATTGACTTGTTACACAATCGATTTTAAAAAATATTGTTATTAAAAATCAGTAATATTGTTACACAGTCAAGTTGTCAAGTGCAAGAACTCAATTGCAAAACATTGATAAAGTGCAGTCAAAATGGGCGGAAAATTTGTTCAAACCACGGCGTTAATTGGAACTCGGTGAATCACTAGGCAATTCTCATAATTACATGCTTACACACTTTTAAGAAGTGACATTATGAACAAGATGAAATTACCTGCATGATAACCAAGACATCAATTGGGTCACTGTCCTCACAAATAGTACGGGGGATAAACCCATAGTTGTGAGGATAGACAACTGACGAGTAAAGTATACGATCAACCTGCACACAAATGCATGTTCAGCAATGCCCTGTAGCAACGAGTGTAACAAGGGAAGAAAAAGCTAGGCAACCATGATTACCTTGATAAGTCCAGTTTTTTTGTCAAGTTCATATTTCACCTTGCTTCCTTTCCCAATTTCAACCACCTGAAAGATTCAGCCATATATCATAATCATTCAAATCTATAACTGAATAAAAAAATCATGTTTGATGCCATTTGTAGAAAAAAAAAATCTTAACAATTTAAACTCACAACATGATATGTTGAAACATTATAGGTCATGCACACAATTTTGAAAGAGTTCCGACTTCTCATTCAATAGTGTCAAAGACGAACAAGACAGAGAAAAAGAAAGGAAAAACAATATAATACAGGGCTAAATTTTTGGCACTTTACCACCAGATAGTCCCACAATGCTAGTTTGCCTAAATCTTAGTACAGGTGTAAACAAATAAAGTCAGGATCCCGTACAAATAATCAAACAATGCCCTTCCAGTAAGTCAGTCATGTAACAAGATGATTATTTCAATTAATAAGACAGACTAATTGCATAAAGCCGAGATGGAAACAGAATCGGAATTATCCAATATGTTTCCTGTTCAACCATCAGTCTACAAACCACCAATACTTGGGTACTTGATACCTATTTGAATTCCAATTTACACACACACACAGAGCAAGCATTGTTTCCCACATCTTTGGGAATGGTCATTTGGTCTCAATAAACAATCATGCATATTATATCTGTGCATTACATCCATTAGTACACCAAATCCCAGCTAAGTAATCATAAAAATTTCTTTAATGTTTAGGATTGTAAGTATTTTAGTTCATATACTTACACAGTTGAAGATCTTTGGAGCTTCGGGTCCTGCATTGTGGGGAAAACAGTTAGTACAGAGAATAAAAGCAAAGGAGCAATGCATTAGGATCAAACCACAATCATGTAACAAGTTTACAATTTTTGAACAATATTGCTTACCTATCTCAAGATCATGCCATGGATGTGCAGCAACAGTCCTCCGGGTCAAGGATGAAAGAATCCTCTCATTAAGAGGAGGGTGTGGGGTGTGCTGGTAGGCGGAAACCTTGTTTGGGGTCTCAATTGGTGGAGCCATTTCTTCAGCCTGGAACGAGATAATAAACATTATATTTTGCATTACATAGTATTTTTACATAACTTACCAACCATTAAAAACCCAAATTTGACCTTTGACATTTCAAGAAACACCCCGAGAGCAGACTCCGAAAATTAACACCATAAAAAGTCAACAATCAAACCATTTCACGCGTTAACTACGGCGAGAATTAGCAAAGCATACTTTTTTATTTCAAATGTGATATTTAGAGACAACTAGTTTTCCCATTTCCAATCTCACCGGCAAAACAAAAAAAAAAAAAAAAATCAGTTCGTCCAAAGCCGGCGTTCATCACGGTTTCATTTCAACACCTCAGTGAAAAAAAAAAAACGTTTTTCCATAACAAACACACTTGGCATTTTCCGATTCAGAAGCCATTTTGCTTTTCCCTGCCGTTACAAGCTAAACGGCAGAGCATGAACAACACACGCCGGCAGGGAAAACCAAAACGGCCACAGATCTGAGGCATTCGAAACCGTACAAATTACTTCACAAATCATTCTTCGAAAAAAAAAATAAACCAACCAAGCAGAAGCTACTCAGAAACGTGGACTTTACGAAACCGTGCTTCTAGCAGCTATTGAGAACCCTAAAGAATTAAGAACTTATTTAGAAAATAAAAGATTTCAGCAGCAACAGAAGCTGGTAAACGACAGTGAAACCCTAGTGGTGGAAGTGTGGAAAAAGGGAGAACGGGAACTCACCGAGAAGTGAAGGAGGTGAAGAGAAAAACGAAGGAAATGAAGGCTGTGAACGGAAAATAGATCTGGAGAAAAAGACGAAGAAGTGTGAGAACGGTGAATGCTTGTTGAGTGTGCAAAGAATGGGATGCGAGGGCGCTTATGTAGAGGAGGAGGAGGATGTGAGGTCTACGCAACGCGTTCCCGCTCTCTTTGCTGTTTCACAGACACACAGCCACTTCAACTTTTCACAATCAAATATTGAAAACAAGAAAAAATAAATTAAATAAAAAAAATAAGGAGAAAGAATCAACGAATATCTGTTTGGTAAGGTGCCCAAAAGAATAATTCTGTCATAAAATTCAAACAAAAAACAAAAGAAAAAAAAAAGAATAATTAAAATTTAAGAGTTCTGTTAATTATATTAACCATCATTGCTTACATTATCCAGATTAATCAGAAGCTTAGATTTTCGCGTTCTTAAATTAGAAACAACGTGGGATTTAAATTTACTAATCTCACACTTTTATATTTTGAGATATACAAAACTGCTCCAACTTGATCCGTCTAAAAACTAATATAACTCGTAACATAGCGTTATCTATGTATTAAATAGTCAATAAATAAATTAAAATTTAGACATAGTTAACTTTAATTATTACTTGTAATTTATTTGTTTTAAAATACAGCTTTATTTATAACAATTAATTATGGAATTAAGACAAATAATTGATAACGAAAATCACAAGAATTAAAATAATTTGATAACTCTTAATTGAGGATTAAAAAGGATTAGGCCATTTCCAACTCAGCATGGATAAGCATCTCTTACCCGTTATCCGTATATTCTGTTGAGACTGCAAAATCGCGTTCGTGGCTAATGCTAAATCATATGCTGACTGGGTCTGCCGTGTACGTGACGTGGACCCACCGTTGACTAAGACGGCGTTCCTAACGGTCGTGCGGTGCAATATGAACCTATTACCTACGCTACATTCTCTTCTGACAGCGAAGAAGTTTGTTACAGTTAACTAAACGGATCTTCCCCCACGGCGATTGGGGATCTGGTTTCAGAGTTTAATTAGTGGATATATATCAATGTAAAAATACTATTAATTAATTAGAAATCTTATTAATGTGTTTTCTTAAAATAATTGTAATAAAATTTATGTCTACTATGAATTAATAAATACTAAGTTTGTTGATATCATTAACAGTAATTAAGTTCATAAAATTAAAATATTTAATGACATTACTCGTAATTTAACAAAACTATTGTCGAACAGTATAACATGTTTTCAATAACCCAACAAATATGATATACATTTTGTGAGAGATGAGTAAATATTTGATACTTTATAAGTTCCTTTTCTTATAAGACCAAATTATTTAATTCACAATAAATATTAGTTAGCTTGATTAATAATATTAAATTTATTTTATATAAAAAAAAATCATAAAATTATCGCTAATATTAGTGAAATGATTTTTTACTTTTCAAATACTATTATTAATTTAAATTTCTCTAATATATTTTATAATTAATTTTAATTTAACTAACGCAACCTTATTTAACATTATTGTTTTAAAAATATTTGTAAGTTTAAACTTAAACATTACCTCCGATAAATATAATCAAGGGTAATAAAAAATATTTTTATAAAATTAATTAAACAAAATGAAATTACTTAAACACGTTTTCGTCCTTGAAAATAGTCATGTTTTACTTTTGTTTCTAGAACAAAAACTTGCTTGACTTTAGGTCCCGTAACAAAAATATTTTGGTCATTGATTTTTTTATTTTTTAAAAAATAAGGATTAAAATTAAAAGAAAAAAAAAGTGTGGGATCAAAAGTCAGAGTAACTTTTATTAGGAATCAAAACATATTTAAATTTAATTAAGTTTATTAATCCGTAAGAAATTAGTTTTGTGGCGTAAACTTGAGTGTGAAGATGGTTAAAAAATAGAATTAAAAAATAATAATAACACATTAATGTATTTCCTTTTTTTAGTTGTTGAAACAAAATAGTCATAGCTAAGGACGTTTTGTCAAAGTTATTAATACAAGAGTATTATGAATTGAGTATTACAAAAACATATAAATTATATATTTATTATTCTATTATACATTCAACATATATTTATATCACATCATTTAACTATTTACAATAAAAAATTAAGCTACATGGTAAAATCCTCAGCGCTAGTATCAAAATAGAATCATAAATATAAACAAAATCAAAAGAGGAGTTCATTATTCAACTAAACATATAATAGTTAATATTAATATATGAATATTTATACATTAGATCTACTAAAAGTTATTTATCTCATCAACAAAAAAAATATACAATAATAGTTTAGAAACCAAAAATAAATTAAAATTGTATTTTGGAGACCAAAAATATATTTAAAAGAAACTAAACAAACTATTAATTAAAATCCCCATTTTTGAGGTGAAATAACTACCTATTCATCTGCTTAGTAGCGATATGTGATCTTCATATGCATCTTTAAACTAAAAGTTGTTCAATTGTCTATATATATGTTAATGATAATTGATAGATGGTAACTTGAGATTTCACGTAATAGTATAATGATCTTAAATTAATTTGTCTTGTAATTACAACTGTTATTAGCACATTTGATAGGTAGATATTTTTTGCTAACTTTTTTTAATATTTGGTAGTGTAAATTGATTTCTTTTGAAAGCAATGTCACCTCTACAACAAAAATAATAAATGTGAGATTCCTTTATTCCTTATTCATCAAGAACCAGAAAAAGAGAAAAAGGGTAACATTCCTTGGCACCGTCCACACAAGATGCGACCTTGCACTATGTAGAGTGAATCAAAGGAAGTGGCGTAGAAGCAATCAAAATGTGTCCCTCCTAAAGCAACAAGGGGGCATTTAGGTGCATGAATTTAAAAAAATAAAAAATAAAAAATCCTATACCAAATATTATCAATAATTAAAGAAATCGTATGAGTATTAAAAAAATAACAAATATTAATAATATTATATGTCAAAAACAAAACATGAAGCCAATTAAAAAAACTTCTTACGCGAAGATTTTTGTTACTAGAGTCATAATATAAAATAAAGTCATAAGATTAAAATATAAGTATTCAAACTTTTTCATTGGAATATATTTACATAATATTATTTCCCATTTTAAAAATATATTTTTACTAATAATTAAACAAAATATTAAAAAAGATATGAGTTCATTTTAAAAAATAATGTAAAAAGTAAAATTACAAAAAAATACACTATTATATAATAGAGATCTCACATCTACTAGAGATAAAAATATTGCATAATATATAAATTGATGCAAACTTCAGCTAATTTTTTTTTTTTTTTATCAACTAGCTAATTTTTGTAAAGTTGAGTTAAACTTAAAGTTTATTTTTTAAAATATTATCAGAGTCACTTAGAATTTATCCCAACAAAAATTTGTTGACCTTCATCCGTTGAACTACCCATAAATAGACATAGTCCAACAAGTCTCAGTGTAAGTGAGTAGATACCTTTACCTTATGAACCAGATTTATAAATTTCAGTTAAATTTAAAGTTTATTTTTTAATGTTATAAATAAGTCTATAATAAAAACATTAATCCAGCAAAATCTATGAAAAAAGATACATTAAGATATTATAAAAGAATGTAACTTAGTAAAATTGATAAAGAATTGATTAAGAAATTACATAATAATGAGTGTATAACGAGGAATCTTCTAATTCATATTTATTTTTTGAGAATATATGAATGTGAATTAAGTATACTTTATTGGATTCAGAATGGATGGTGGCATCTCATTATGGCTTCCTTTGGCAACATTACAGCTACTTCCATTTCAATTCTGATTAATTTAGCTTTAATAAACTATTCGCAACTATGATTCGAAATTCCTTTGCCTAACTTAAAAAAAAGAATGGGAAAAGAAAACACGAGATTTGAATGTTGATCGTGTTTTTGACGAGAACAAATTTTGAATAAGTTGGTTGTTTAGAAATGAATTAAGAAGAAGACTAGGTCGATCAAAATGAGTTCTCCAATCTCCGAGGTTGTCGTTTTGTGTCTTACGTGTATCTTAATGTTGTTGTTGTTTTTTGTATGAAGCGAAGAAATAAAAGTGTGTAGGGAAAATGAATGGTAGATGGAAAGTGGTGCCCACAACGTATCGGCTGAAGCATCGTGTCCTTGAATGGAGGAACGTTGTTTTAGAGAAATAATAATAAAAGTATAGAAGAAGTCTGCATTAAAGCTACGCGTCAACAACACCTTTTAATTCGCAATTAAAGGTAAATTCACAATTAACTAGTCTTCAATCAATACCTGCTAAAAAAAATCATTACTCTTTTTTGTTTGCTATTACGATTATATGATTTTAATTTCTTAAATTACTATTTGATAATGAAATTTTATTAAAAAACATATTTTAAATGTAACTCAATGGTTTATAAGGTTTTTATTTTATATATTGTGAATGTTCTTTATGTAGTGAATGTGAAAATTTAAAAACTCTTTATCCTCTTTTGTATTTTAACTGAGTAACATAACTTTTTTACGAACTATAATTATTTGTACAGGAACATTATTATTATTATTATTATTATTATTATTATTATTATTATTATTATTATTATTATTATTATTATTATTTAAGTTTTATAAAATAATACATGATAAATAATGAGATGATTAAGCATTAAAATAATTTGTGCCCTTAATCTAAGTAGTTTAGATAAAAGTTTATTAAATTATTAAAAATAGGTTCGATTTCAATTCGTGTTTATTATTATATTTATTTATCAATTAATATAAAGACTAGAAATATTTCTAAAGACACACTTATATATCAGATAAATGCTAGACAAAATATATTAGATAAGAAGGAGAAAAAATAGTACATATCAAATAACACAAAAGATATTAATCTTGTAAAGACATTTCTATTCTCATACAAATGTTTGATGTAATTTACATGTCAAGTTGAACTATTTCATACCATGTGGTATTAAAAATGAGTGTGATAAACTTTCTCCAATCCATTATCTTTTTTTGATATTTTGCATTGTCTTTCTTTTATAATTGTTCTCATTCTTGTCTTGTTACGTTAAATTTATTATTTTTTTCCTTTATCCGTTCATGTTCTTGTTCTTATGTCACAGTATATAATATAGTATCTGTCTCAATTTTATTTTCTACTTCTCTTGTTATAATTTTCTTATTAATATTTTGTGAATTTGTTGTTTAAATAATTAACTTGAGTTTTTCATAAACTTTCATAATTTGAAAAGAATGAAAAGTTTTTTATATATTTTTTTATCTTTAATATGTTGAACATTTATTTTGCTACATGACTCTTATCTTTCAAGGTACACAAAAAAAATCATGTAAGTGATGTTGCAATGTTAGATGAATTCATGAAAAAGTAAGTTAGTTGAATTGAGGAAGAGAAACGTGGAGGAGATGGATGCCTTGACTAGAAAACTCTAAAGTAAGAGAGAGGTTGAAATAAAATCATAACACTTTACCAGTTTTCAGCATGGAACATCACTAGGAAAATATGAAAATGCAAACTTATTCATGACCAATTCTAGCCTCTCTGCCTCAACACATACCTATAGTGGAAGTCAGCATTTAATAAGAAGATTGATTCACAATACCATAATTTCGCTCACACTTCCCTGACTATGAGAGAGTCTCACTAACACCTTTTTTTGTGTGGATGAGATCATAGATTCACATGGATCACTTTATTTTTGAGTTTTATTTATAGTTTTTATTTAAGTGGTTGAATTGTCACACGGAAAGATAAAAAAAAAACACAAGATAAGGTGAATCACCTGTATTTTTGTATTTTTTAAGTGGGAAATAATTATGCATATAATATGAATGAAATGTATTACTCAAAATTAATTAGTAGTGACATTAAATACTATTTAGTGATAATTAGTTTGAATTCAATCAAACAGGGTGAAAGAAGCATAACACGGAATACTACACTGAATCCAAGATCTTATGGGAAGAACTAGATTATTTGCAACCCATACCTGTTTGCACATGTAGTAACAAATGTTCTTGCAAACTTTCCAAAGTCATTCTTGAACGGAGAGAATCAGAAAGAGTCAAATGGTGAATCCTCTATTCAAACTTTTGAGAAAGGTAATGAATTTTTGTTCAAACTATTGAGAAAGGTAAAGTCTACACAAACTATTGGATCTTGGACACTGGTGCCACAAACCATGTTTCATGTGATATTACTCTTTTCCTAAGTCATCACGAGATAAAGTCAATAAGAATACGATTGCCTAATAATACTTATGTTATAGCAAGACATACAGGAACTGTGTTTTTGTCAAAAGAATTCATGATACACAATGTTTTCTACATACCAAAATTTACTCTGAACATTCTTTTTGTACATAGTCTTGCATTTTCTTTAAACTACCAGTTAACTTTCTCTCGTGATACATGTGATATACAGAAAATGAGTACATATAGGATGATTGGACAAGTTAGGATTCATAATGGTCTGTATCAGATTCAATGTACATCAAAGGCAAATTTTGTTCTGTCTATGCAAATCGAGAATCTGTTCCAGCATCTTAATAACATTGACGTGTGGCACTGCAAACTTTACCACCCTTCAAGCAAAGTTCTTGAGTGTTTGAGTAAGAAATATGATGATATACATTTTGACAAAAACAATGTTTGTACTCCTTGTCATTTGGCTAAACAACGCAAACTTCCTTTTCCTTTAAGCAATAGTATATGTAAAGAAGCTTTCGATATCATTTATGTTGACATTTAGGGTCCCTTTAGTGTTTAGTCTATACATGGTCACATGTACTTTCTTACTATGGTTGATGGTTTTACAAGATTCACTTGGGCACATCTTATGAAGAATAAATTTGAAACTAGAAATCTGTTAATGAGTTTGTTGATTTTGTTCAAAATCAATTTGGTAAAAATATAAAAGTTACAAGAACCGATAGTGGGCAAGAGTTTTATTGGAAAGAGTTATATGATAAACATGACATTATACATCAAACAACATGCATAAAAACTCCACAACAAAACTATGTGGTTGAGAGAAAGCATCAACATATTTTAAATGTAACAAGAAGTCTTATATTTCAATCAAAAAGACATAAAGTGTTTTGGAATTATGCTATTTCTCATTCTATGTACCTCATTAACAGATTACCTTCTCCTGTTATTCAAAATAAAAGTCCACATGAAATGTTGTATATATTTGTGCCTGATTTTGATAATTTGCGCATCTTTGGTTGTCTGTGCTTTACATCTACTCTTGAAAACAATAGAAATAAATTGGATCCTAGAGCCAAGAAATGCATCTTTCTGGGTTTCAAAAATGGAACCAAAGGTTATGTGGTTATTTACACTTACACTGGAGAAATATCTGTTTCTAGAAATGTTGTATTTTTTTAGCATATTTTTTGCAAAGTTCTTGTTAATGACTCGTAGAACAACATTGAGAGTGATAGAAGCTTCTTTGATCACATACTCGATAATGACTATATGAGGAAAAAGGAAATTGCTCTCAGTGGTGAAACAATGGCAAAACCAAATCCTGACCTCAGAAGATCCACAAGAACTCGCATGATGCCTCCTTACTTGGAAGATTATCATCACCAACTCACAGTATCTTCACAAGAAAAGGTTAGATATCCTTTAAACTCAGCTTTGTCCTATAAAAGATTGCCAGATGCTCAACATAATTACACTCTTTCTATATATTTACAAAATGAACCGAGGACTTTTGAGGAGGATGTGAAGTCACATAAATGGAAAGAAGCCATGAATGATGAAATCAAGGCGCTAGAAAGAAACCACACATGGAATATTGTTGATCTCTCTGTAGGAAAGAAACCCATTAGATGTAAGTGGGTGTATAAAATCAAATGAAAAACTGATAAAAGCATAGAGAAATACAAAACATTATTGGTTGCAAAAGGATATACAAGCGCGGGTATCGACTTTCTTGATACCTATTCACCTATTGCCAAACTGACCAACATACGTGTTATCCTTGTGCTAGCTGCTATCAAGGACTGGTTCTTGGAGCAACTTGATGTAGATAACGCTTTTTTACATGGAGTTTTGAATGAATAAGTCTATATGGAGGTCCCACTTGGAGTCGACACAAAGAAAGCTAATCAGGTCTGTCATTTGGGTAAATCGTTTATGGTCTAAAACAGGCAAGTCGAAAATGGTACGAGAAACTAACTTCACATCTGTTCACAATTGGCTTTACTCAATCTAAGGCTGACCATTCTTTGTTCATTAAAAAAACTGAAAAATCATTCATTGCTCTTCTTATTTATGTTGACGATATTGTTTTAGTTGGAAACGATTTAAATGATATTACCACTGGAAAGGAATCTTTGAATGCAGTTTTTCATATTAAAGATCTAGGAAAGTTGAAGTATTTTATGGGATTAGAGATTTCTCGTTCATAGGAAGGAATCCACTTGTAAGTAAAAGGAAATATGCTTTCGACATTTTGAAAGATACTGGCATGCTTGAAGCCAAACCAGTCACGACACCCATGCAAAAACAAAGTGATAGGTTGTTTAACCAAGAAGATTAAACACATGATATCACTACCTAGAAAAGGACAATTGGACGCTTGTTATATCTCGTTAACACATGATTAGATATCTGCTTTGTCGTGCAGTTCCTCAATCAGTATGTTCAGAGGCCATTTACGTATCATCATCAAGCCATACAATGAGCTCTCCAAATTAGAGACAAGATCCCTTAATATGTAGATTCCAATGATTGCATTTGATTGTGGCAATCCTTGAAATTATTGTAATTATCAATCAATGGTTATCAGCATTGATTGTTACCTTATTTGTTGTAGTGTCGTGATACTAGGTATTAATTGTAGGATTATATATTGTTAGGTTTTTACTATATACGTGCATTGTAATCAACAAAATAAAGAAGATATTCTTTTACCTTTTCATTACCCTATTTCTCACCTGGTATCAGAGTTGTAAAGCTCTGAAGGCTTTTTTGATCCAATTCAAATCATGGCATCCGCTGCAGATTCAAAATCCCAAAATTGTCTTCCATTCACTGCATCTATCAAGTTGGACAGAGACAACTATCCTTTATGGAAATCCTTGGTGATTTCTATAGTCAAAGGTTGCAGGCTCGATGGGCACATGCTAGGGACAAAGGAATGTCTTGAAGAATTGATAGTTTCTGCAGACTCAAGCAAGAAACCAAATCCCGCATTTGGAGATTGGCAGGCTCATGATTCACAACTCCTTCGATGGTTGATGAATTCAATGACTGTTGAAATCACAACACAATTGTTGCACTGTGAAACCTTAAAACAACTTTGGGATGAAGCCCAAAGCCTAGCTGGTGCACACACAAGATCTCAAATCATCTACCTTAAATCTGAGTTTCACAGCATCAGGAAAGGAGAAATGAAGATGGAGGAATATTTGGTCAAGATGAAGAATCTCGTTGACAGACTTAAACTTGCAGAGAGCCCTATTTCCAACTCAGATCTAATCATTCAAACCCTAAATGGTTTAGATTTTGAATACAACCCTGTGGTGGTCAAACTATCTGATCAAACTAATCTCACTTGGGTTGATCTGCAGGACCAATTACTGACCTTTGAAAGTAGACTTGATCAACTGAATGGTCTTACCAAACTCCCTCTTGATGCATCAACAAATGTTGCTAATAAAACTGATTACAAAGGTAACAAATTCAACACAAACAACAACTGAAGAGGCTCTAACTTCAGAAGTTGGAGAGGAGGCAGAGGAAGAGGAAGAATGTTTAAACCAACATGCCAAGTTTGCAACAAGGTTGGGCACACAGCTGTAAACTGTTGGTACAGGTTTGATAAGTCTTATTCTAACTCAAATTATTCAGCAGACACTAACAAACAAGGAGCACACAATGCTTTCCTAGCCTCACAAAGCGCTGCTCAAGATTATGATTGGTACTTTGACAATGGTGCAAACAATCATGTGACACACCAAACTGAAAAAATTGAGGATCTAGCAGAACATCATGGTAAGAACTCGTTAATAGTTGGAAGTGGTGAGAAATTGCAGATTGTTGCCACAGGTTCCTCAAAACTAAACTCACTCAACTTACATGATGTCTTATATGTGCCCAACATTACCAAAAATCTATTAAGTGTGTCAAAATTAACTGTTGACAATAACATTCTTGTTGAGTTTGATGCAAATTGTTTCATTGTGAAGGACAAGTTAACAGGGAAGGCAATTCTAAAAGGGACACTTAAAGATGGCTTGTATCAGCTCTCAAGGACTGAAAGGGACTTGTGCGCTTATGTGTCTGTCTAGGAGAGTTGGCATAAAAGGCTTGGTCATCCAAATAATACAGTCCTAGATAGAGTCTTGAAAAGTTGTAATGTGAAACTATCACCTAGAGATCATTTTAACTTTTGTGAGGCTTGTCAATATGGCAAAATGCATTTTTTACCCTTCAAAGCATCTTCCTCTCATGCTAAGGAAATCCTTGAATTAGTTCATACTGATGTTTAGGGTCCTGCACCAATAATATCTTCTTTTGGTTTCAAATATTATGTTCACTTCATTGATGATTTTAGTAGATTTACTTGGATTTATCCTCTGAAACAGAAATAAGATATTGTACAAGCTTTTATTTAGTTTTAAAACATGGCAAAAAAATTGTTTAACAAGAGAATTAAGACAATCCAATGTGATGGTGGTGGTGAATACAAAGTTGTGCAAAACTGTGCAGTAGAAGCAGGGATACAATTCGAATGTCATGTCCTTACACATCACAACAAAATGGTAGGGCTGAGAGAAAACACAGGCACATTGCTGAATTTGGCTTGACATTGTTAGCACAAGCCAAAATGCCCTTACATTTTTGGTGGGAAGCTTTCTCCACAACAGTTTATCTCATAAACAGATTGCCCTCTCTAGTCACTCAAAATGAAAGCCTTTACTCATTGCTTTTTCAAAAGAAACCTGACTACAATTCCTTAAAACCCTTTGGGTGTGCTTGTTATCCCTATCTTAAACCTTATAATCAACACAAACTACAATTCCACACAACTAGATGTGTGTTCTTAGGGTATAGCAACTCTCACAAAGGATACAAATGCATAAATTCTCATGGAAGAATCTTCACTTCAAGACATGTTGTTTTCAATGAAGAACATTTTTCATTCCATGATGGGTTTCTCAATAAAAGAAGTCCCTTGAAAACACTAACTGAGAGTTCATCTCTCCCTTTTTCTTTGCCTACTGCAGGTAACCCACACATTGGAGCAACCACACTTCCAGATGATAACAATCTTGGTGATGATGACCAAGAATCAACCAATCCAATTGAGAGTGTTGCAGTTAATTTTAGCAGAGATCAGGCTGCAAATAATTCAACAAGGAACAGTCCAATTTCTGAAAATAATTCACCAAGCAACATTCAAATTCCTGATCTCACAGAAACATATGCTAGAGATCACCAAGATCTTGTTGAACCAAAGAAGCCATATGTTGGGTTTGTTGAAACTACCACATATGAGAACGAACCAGAAAATGTCACAGAAGCACTCACAAGACCACATTGGAAAGAAGCTATGGAAAAAGAGTATCAGGCACTCATGTCAAATCAAACTTGGCTTTTGGTACCGTATTAAGGCCAAGAAAACATCATTGATTCTAAATGGGTCTTCAAGACCAAGTACAAAGCATATGGGACAATTGAAAGGAGAAAGGCAAGACTAGTAGCAAAAGGATTTCAACAAACAGCTGGATTGGACTATGAAGAGACCTTCAGTCCAGTTGTTAAGGCCAGTACAATTCGGATCATACTCTCAATTGCAGTACACCTCAATTGGGAGGTCAAACAACTGGACATAAACAATGCATTTCTTAATGGCTATCTCACAGAAACTGTGTTTATGCATCAACCAAAAGTATTTGTAGACTCAACTAAATATGAACATGTTTGCAAGTTATCCAAGACAATTTATGGATTGAAATAGGCCCCAAGAGCCTGGTTTGACAGCCTAAAAAATGCCTTAGTCAACTGGGGTTTCAAGAACACAAAAAGTGCTTCCTCACTATTCACTCTAAGAGGTACAAATCACATTACCTTCCTACTTATATATGTGGATGAATTGTCACAGGGAACAACACCAAGTTCTTGGAATCGTTCATCAAGCAACTCAATGATGTGTTTTCGCTTAAGGATCTTGGTCCACTGCACTACTTCCTAGGCATAGAAGTTCAAAGAGATGTATATGGCATGTACTTGAAGCAATCAAAATACATAGGAGACATTATGAGAAAATTCAAAATGGAAAATACTTCATCTTGTCCAACACCTATGATAACCGACAAGCAATTTACAACTGAAGGGGAGAAATTACAAGACCCAACCATGTTCAGACAAGCTATAGGAGCTTTGCAATACTTAACAAACACAAGGCCTGATATAACATTCTCAGTTAACAAGCTCAGCCAATTCATGAGCTCTCTCACTATAGATCACTGGCAAGGCATAAAAAGAATATTGAGATATCTCCAAGGTACCATTCAACACTGCCTAGACATCAAACCATCAATTGACTTGGACTTAGTAGGATTCTCAGATGCAGACTGGGCAACAAGTGTGGATGATAGAAAATCCATGGTTGGTCAATGTGTCTTCCTTGGTGAAACACTTGTTTCTTGGTCTTCAAGGAAGCAAAATGTAGTCTCAAGATCCAGTACATAATCAGAATATAGAGCATTGGTTGACTTAGCTGCTGAAATAGCATGGACCCATTCACTTCTTGATGAATTGAAACTCCCTCTGCCAAGAAAACCAACATTGTGGTGTGATAACTTGAGTGTTAAGGAACTAGCTTCAAATCCAGTTATGCATACTCGATCTAAACACATTGAAATTGATGTGCACTACATCAGAGACCAAGTGCTGCAAAATGAGAATGTTGTAGCATATGTTCCATCAGCTTATCAAATAGCTGACTGTCCCACTAAAGCATTAACTCATACAAGATTCAGCCAACTCAGAGACAAACTTGGGGTGACTCCTTCACCCATCAGTTTGAAAGAGGGAATTAGAGACAAGATCCCTTAATATGTGGTTCCAATGATTGCCTTTGATTGTGCCAATCCTTGTAATTATTGTAATTATCAATCAATGGTTATCAGCATTGATTGTTACCTTATTTGTTGTAGTGTCGTGATACTGGGTATTAATTGTAGGATTATATATTGTTAGGTTTTGACTATATATGTGCATTGTAATCAACAAAATAAATAAGATATTCTTTTACCTTTTCATTACCCTATTTCTCACTTTCCAATACATCAAAACATCTCCTGTCTAGGGTATCTTTTATCCCAAATCTTCTACTCAACATTTGAAGGCTTTTAGTGACATGCTCCATGACTAAACGATCCACGACTAGATTTTGTATTTTTCTGAGAGAATCATTGATCTTTTGAAAAACCAAGAAACAAGACATCGTCTTCAGATCTTCTTTAGAGATCGATTGTCGTGCTTTTACTTCTACATCATTTAAAATACAATGGATTTCCTATTTACTAGAAGATCTCGAAATCACCACTGCAAGTGCTGCTAACCTATATTGTGATAACCAATAGTCAAGACATATTGCACACAATAACAGTTTTCACAAACGAATGAAGAACATTGATATTGACTGTCACATGGATCGTGAAAGATTGCAACAAGGTCTCTTCCATCTTCTACCCATTAGATCTTCTTAGCAACCTGCAGATTTGTTTACAAAGCTCTCGAGAAAGAAGCTTTTAACCAATTTATTTTCAAGTTTGGAGTTTCTTCTATTCACACCCCAACTTGATGGAGGATTTTGGATTTCCCTTTGTAAGCCTTTGGGTCATTTTCTCTTTTGACCCAATTATTGGGTTTGTATTTTTATTTAAGTGTCTTGTTTCCTAACGGTTAAAACACTTTTTGAATAATACGAAAAATTATATTTTCCATAATATCAAACGGTTAACACAGTTTTTGAATAATACGAAAATTTTTGTTTTCCATAATATCACGCTGCTTCATTCTCTTGCTTTCATTATTTTCTCCTTCTTAATCTCCATGGATTTATTACTCTGCTCAGACAACTGAGATATAGTTTGCAACTATAACAAATCTTTCGAGTGAAGTAATTACTGAGAAGTGTAGCCAAACATTTGCATTATCTATAATTATAATGTTTTTATCATTAACTATCCATTTTTTTTTAAAGTTCTTTCCTTAAAGGTGATCTATGTTTTGTTATCGGAAATCAACTTCAGAAAAATGCGGATAAAAAGGTTAAAATTTCAAACCTTCTGACAAGTATTTTGTGGAACGAGTCAAATTTTAATATTTTGAAAAATATTTTCCGAAATGTGTTAAAAATCAACACTTTAGAAATCATTTTACTAATGTGCAGAAATTTTAATTTATTTTAAAAATCACTTTATAGAAAAAATATTTTTTTTTTAAAAATGAGGTATATTATAAAATTAATAAGCGTATATAACAATTGCTAATTATTTGTACGTCTGATGGGCTTGAGTTATGAGCCTTCTGAAGCCCGTTAACTTATAGATAGAGAAAATCTTTTCTGTACCCCCATGATTTCCTCATACACCGCATACTTTAAAAAATATTGAAATTATCTATTTTGGGTTCTATATCCAGAATACAAATTTTTATTCTTGATTTTACCAAAAAAAAATAGAAATTATAAATAAAAGATTTATATTTCAAATTGTACAACCCAATCCAAATTTTATATTTTGATTTGTATATTTTGAAAAACATTTATATTCCAAAATTTATATTCTGAAATATAAAAAATACACAAATTTTAATTTTTGAATTTTATAATACAAAAATTATCTGGATTCTACATTTAAAAAAAAACGATCAATGTAAAACTAACCCAAAAAATAAATCAATATCAAAGATTAATTTCAATATTCTAGTATGAGATGGAGGAGAAAAACATAGAGGTGCAGAAAGAAATTGTCCATACATTACATTGTAAAAACCGGACCCAAACGTTTTTTGCACGCCAGTATGCACCTTTGCAACATAACATTATCTGTAAAAATATATAAAAGAATTTCCGTATACAACTTTTTTTCTTTCTAAAATAATTAAAATATAATTATTTTTATATTTAAGACACATGATTTTATAAATTTCCTACAATTACTCCATTTAATGTTTATCTTTTAATATTTCAAACATCAAATAATGTATACTAATATTTCAAGCATTACAATGGTAGAATAGCATGAATTGTTATGATTGACACTAGAATATAAAATGGTAAAAATCAAGAAAAATAAACCAAAATTTTATACTACAACTGTTTGGCATCATTGTGGTTGATGTGAAAGGTAAGGATGGAAGATTGATTATTCTTTAGATTTTTTTTTTCAGAGGAAAAGGAAAGAAGAAGTAAAAAAGAAAAAAAAACTGAATCATGAACCATGTGTCTCATAAGAAATGGACAAGGGGCAAAGCATTTAAAGTTCTTCTTATTAGTATTTGCAAAAGATGAGGCCCAAGCCCAAAGTCCAAGGCCAAGCCCAAGAAAGCCCACTCCAATCAAAGAATCACTAGGAGCATGGCTAGATCATTGGGAAGAGATTGCCAAATGAAATCTCTCTTTGTAATATCTCTTGTATTAAATTGTAAATAGGATAGGATAATCTTAGGGAAGTGCCTAAAGAAGGAAACAAAAGAAACTATGCATGTAAAGGCACTTTTAGTCACTAGTTACTTAGAAATGGCTAGGAAGGTCACCATTTGGCCTAGTTAGGCTCCTTTTGTTCATAGAAGGAACTTGAAGGAGTCTTTCCTTCCTTCCTTACCTAGAGGGTCGGTCATCTCTCACCTTATAAAAGAGCCTCATTGTAAAACAAGTTGAAAATTGAGAGTAATGAAATGCTAGTGAATTTTAGAGAAAGTTGTGAGCCTTGACTCTTCTTCTTTCTTTAGTCTCATCTTGTGAGCTCTTGGGACTCTCAAGTGGCGACACCACCACTCATCTTGGAGCAAACCACCCTCAAAGTGGCGTGAAGATCATCCCTTGGTCTACAACCACATAAGTCACTCTTTCCATCTTCCATTTTCTTCCATTTTTGTGTTTCTTGCTTGTGTTTTCTATTCCATTCGGTGCAATCTGTTCTTTGCTGTTTTCCCTTTCTTTTTCTACACTTTATTTCTCCTTTAATCAGTGCAGTTTGGTTGTTCCTTGCTGTTCTTGGTTCTTCCATTTTCTGTATCCAATTACATGTGATAATCTTGTTGTTTTCAAATTCCTTTCCTTGGGTTTTGTTGTTTAGCTCATTTCATTCGGTAGATCCTTGTATGCTGCGTTAACTTGTTGTTCTTGGCACTGTTCTTGTGATTCCTGAACTATTCTTGAGTAGTTCTTGGGGTTTACTTGCTGTTTTAGAGTTACCCCTTCATTCTACATCCATATCATGTTATTGGAATCATATCATGTGGTATCATGAGTCTTAGGTGTGTTCTTGTGTATGTTTGAGTTGTTTTGGCACTTTTAATTCAAGAACTTTACATTCTTGTCTTTACCTTTCTGTTTAGGTTTATTTTTGAGTATTTCTTGCTGTTTTCTTGTTCTTATTACATTGTGTTTGTGTCATTTTGATTTTTGAATCCTTATTAGTTTTGTCAAAGTCATGTTTCTCCAAAAATGTTATCAATTCTATGTAGTCCATTTGTTGATAATTTTAGTTGCTTGATTTTGTTTTTCTTAATTGAGTACAGTTTTTGTGTTTCTGTTTTTGATCCTTTGGTGCATTTTCTTTTTAGTTTTGAGTTCATGCTTGTTTATTAGATCTATACAAGTTCTTAAACATTAAATCTATTGTGTCTTTTGAAGTTTCTCAATTCTGTTTTTCATTCTAGTATAAGTTCCTCTGTTTTTCATAAAAACGTGCTGACTGTTTGGTTTATCAAAATTTCTGTGCTTACTGGAAAATTCTGAAATTCTGGATTTAAGTAGTTTGAAGTGTTACAAAAGAATGAAAAAAAGAAGTACATCAAAATTCTAAGTACAAAAAAAATGATAAATGAAATACGTATAGTGTGTAAAATTCTGACGCTGGAAAACGGTGATTAGGTAGTAATTTTCGGAAATTTATCACAATTAATTGGCTTACTGTTTTTGAGTGATTCCAGTGCCAATTTTTAGATAACATCTTGAATTTCCAGTGGTTAAAATTTCACATTCCAGTTCATTTTCTACAGTTACAGTTCAATATTTTAAGTCACGCACAGTTTTAACAAAAAAATTCCAGTAGCATTGTTTTTGTTTTCTTCATCTACTCTAGTGCTTTTCTCTAGGTTTCTTTTATGTCACCCTTTAATTGAGTACCTTATTTTTCTTGCTTGTCTTTTCTTCACTATTCTTTGAGTTTGTCATATATCTTGTATTGCTTTTGCTATAACCTTTCTTGTTTACACCTTTTCTTGCTTGTCTTTTATTGTTCTTTAAGTTTTGTGGTGGATGCTCTTGGATAAAATGGGTGAGTGCTTTGACATATTTCACTTGAGAATCACCAAACCACAAGATTAGCTTGGAAGAGAATTGAATTCTTTTTTGGAGTGAATTGAGTGCAAATTTTGTCACAAAACTGCAAGCATCTTTGCCATTTTTTCACTTGTTTTACTAACTTTGTTTTCTCTTAATTGTTTGTTCATTTGTGTACTGTTTTGTTATTAAAATGGAGCATTATTGTTCATCCAAGTCTAATTCTACACCAAAAGTATACATTAAAGGTGAATTGAAGGATGCCAAAAAGACCATTGCACAAAAAGATGAAGCCATAAGACAATTAGAAGCAAGATTGCAAAGGCCGGAAGAAAATCATGCCACATCCAACAATTCTGCACATGGAAGGCGCCATTTACATAGAAGTCCTTCAAGAAGTGCTTCTAATCATCTCGGCCGTGAAAAAGAATCGGATGGAGGACCATAGAGAAAGAAGGCAACATGAAGAAAGGAGGCACCATAAAGAAAAATCCTTAGAATTTTTAGACCAAGAGTGTTTAGGAAAAATATTATTTTCAGATTTTACTTGTTTTTAATGTAAAATACTTTTAGACTGTTTGAATTTTAATTTTTAGGTAAATTATATTTCTTACTGATAAAAATATCTAAAGAATTATAATAACTAAATAAAGTACACTTGTTTTCTACCATTATAAATATATTATTCAGTAAAAACTTGAAAACAATATTTTTACTTTAAAAAAATAATGTGATACCTTACAAATAAATTATGACAAAAAAATAACAAAACAATTGTTTGTATAAAAAAAGTAAAATAATGATAAATATTTTAAGAATATGATATGAATAAAAGAACTAAAAGTTAGCCTTTTAAACAACTATGTAAAAGTTATTATATATGGAACTGTATGTGAGATATTATCTCAAATTTATTATTGTAAATACATAATAAATAATATCTGGATCTTTCTATATTATTTTATGTTAAAGTGAATATTCATAAAGTTTAGTTCAGGATTATAAAGCGAGGACGTGATTAAATATTTCTTTTAAAAAATTTTAGAACAGAAAATGTTTCATTTATGCAGCTCGGAGTGATGAAAATACATTTTAATTATATTTAGGCAGTAAGATATCTTTTCATCCTGTGAAACAATGTTCATAAAAAAAATTAAATTTTAAGTCTCTTCTAAGTTTAATTTAAACATTTTTAATTAAGTTTTTATTAATTTTTTTTGTCTTATTGAATATTTAATTATTGATATTTTTTAATTATGTCTTAATATTTAATTTTGCTGTAAACTGAAATTGTTACTTTGAATTTACTGTGTACGTGTTTTTATATTAAAATTCAAAAAATAACTTAATTAAATTTTAATTTAAAATATTCAAATTTAAAAAAATAAAATTTTATACAAATTCAATATATTCATAATATACTACCGCCATATAATTATTCAACATTGAACTTATTCAGAAATATATTAATATTGTTCTTGAAGTTAGAGATATCAATATTAAAAATAAATATTTAATTTAATTTTCAAATGAGATTAGAAATATTATTTTCTTCATATTATATTAGTCTGAAGTTGTGACGATTTCATTTTCTTTGAAAATAGATGTTACAAATGAAGTCAAACAAATTAATTATGTTATTCTGTATACAAATATTAATAATGTCAAACAAAACTTACAAGAAAGTTAGAAACGAGGTGAAATAACATATACATATAACTTTTTTTTACACTATGAACTAATTAAAAAATTAATACAGAATTTTAAATAAAATTTGTACATACAATAATACTATATAATTAACGATAATTTTAAATATTTTGATGAGCGGTTGAAGGAGTTACGGAATTTGGTCGTGGAACGGAGTTATAATTGAGAAGTGGGAGATAAAGATGCACAGTGTTTGGAATTTGATTTGCCTAAAAAAAAAGAACTTTTCAACGCTTCACCACACAAGAGAACACCTTCTCTTTCACTTTCACTTTCCCTTTCCCTTTCAGATCTCGATTCTACCTTCCTCTCTTCCATTTTCTCCCTTTCTCCAACCACTTCGCAATCGCTTCTACTTCACCCCACACTTTCCCTTCACCACAAATTCTCATCATTTCCAATTCCACCCCACTTCGCTGGATCACCTTTTTCTACTCTCCTCTTCCTCTCTATGGCCGCTCCTCCTGCAAGAGCTCGAGCCGATTACGATTTTCTCATCAAGCTTCTCCTAATCGGCGATAGCGGTAATTTATTTTGTTTTCAGTCTTATCTTATAATTCTTCGGTTCCCTAGCTGTGACTCGATTCGATCCGGTTTTTGATTCTGATTTTTTTATTGGTGAATGTTTGTTTGGGGTTTAAATTGACCCGATTTGGTGCTAACCGCTCTGTGAGTTTAAGCCGTAAATGGATGATTAGTACTTTTTTTTTTCAAGTGAATGCTGTGGTTGTGAGTTTACTGTGATGAATGGAGCTAGTGGTTAATTGTCAAAGAAATTGCAAAAGAAAGGTTGTTACAGGGTAGTAGTTGTTCACTGGATTGGTTGCTTTCAAACGTTGGAAAATTTGGGAACTTTTCCCAGTCTAATATTGAAAAAAGTGGGTATTTCTTTGCTTAGTACCTAAATTTTAAAATCCAGCTCACCTGTTAGCTTGTGTCTGAAAATCACTTATTGAGTAAAATGTGGCAACTCTTCAGTAGTGCGTTTGCATCTCACTATTTTATTTTTCTTCTTATGGTCAGGTGTGGGTAAGAGTTGCCTTCTATTGCGATTCTCGGATGGATCTTTCACTACAAGTTTCATCACGACCATTGGGTAGGTTCTTTTTTCGTGAAACCACCTAACTTGTGAGGAGTTGCCTCTGATCTTACTAGGATGTTTTTTTTTTTCAGCATTGATTTCAAAATAAGGACCATAGAGCTCGATGGCAAGCGAATCAAATTACAAATATGGGATACAGCTGGTCAAGAGAGGTTTCGAACTATTACAACTGGTTAGTATTTTACATTGTATGTGTTTTGTTTCCGCTCCTCCCAGAGTCCTAGTATGCTCTATAATGTTTGGTCAGAGCTTGTGATTCTTTATATCCAACTTATTAATCACTTCTATTGCAATGTGTACTTCTCACAATCTTAAAACTTAACAATGGTTATTTACGTATTTATCTACATTCTTTTCTTTCAATTTGTGTAGGAACTAGTTGAATGTAATTGTTGATTGTATCTTGGTTCTGATGACTGTATTTTGGCTATTATTGATTGCATATATATATTTCTCCTTTTTCTCTATATTGCTAAACCATTTTATCTTAAACCCGTCAGCTGTGATTTGGTGTGTTAAAATTTCAGTTGTCGGTTTAAATGTCTAATATGCTTGATATGACGTGGTGGTATTTATATTGGTGGCTGTTTGAGATGATAACTGTATTCCATTATTCATGAGGTCCTTGTTTGAAGAATTCTGTGTATTATGATGAGGCTTGTCGATTAGTTGGATCTTCAGTGTTTGCCTCCTGCTGTTTATAACGTCATATGTTTTTATAAACATCAAGGCTTTTAAACTTATTAAAGTTTACTTTGCTTCCTTTTACGAATGTAATATTTTTGCTGTAGGGTGTTGCTTTGTTTGTGAATATGATTTCTATCATAATATCAGTCAACTATCCCGCCTCTTTCAAGCATGCAAATTTGAGCTTCTTCCCATGTTTTTATTGATTTTGATCCTTCTTTTGCAGCCTATTACCGCGGAGCAATGGGTATTTTGCTTGTGTATGATGTCACTGACGAGTCATCTTTTAACAGTGAGTTTTCCTTCCTCTAATTTTTCGGTCTTCTATTATCCCCCCAACCCAATATTGTTCTCCAATCTGTGTTTCCTTAAAGCACCATGTATTAGTTGAACAAGTATTTTTCAGTTAAGTCTAATTTTGAACTTTATAATTTCAGTAGATTAACAATTTGACTTACTAATTCCATTTCATCTCAGACATCAGGAATTGGATTCGCAACATTGAACAGCATGCTTCTGATAATGTCAACAAGATATTAGTGGGGAACAAAGCTGACATGGATGAAAGCAAAAGGGTTTGTCCTAGTTACTCTCACTTGTTCTTTGTTTTTTAATTATGCTTGGATATGTGTCTCCTATGGTTACTACGCACTATTTGATGCGGGACAATGTTATCCTTAGGCTGTTCCAACTTCAAAGGGCCAAGCTCTTGCAGATGAATATGGCATCAAGTTTTTTGAGACGGTAAGTGGTACTATGGCACTTGTTGCTCTTGCTGAACATGCCAAAATTGTTGATATGTTTTTAATACGGAGATTATGGTTATGCAGAGTGCAAAAACCAACATGAACGTGGATGAGGTTTTCTTTTCAATAGCCCGGGACATCAAGCAAAGACTTGCAGATAATGACTCAAAGACTGAGGTTTTTGTTTTGAACTTTCTCCCTAGTGATGATGAGTGTGTATCTTGTGACAGTTCATATTGCATAAATTTCTGATTACAAACTTATTGATCAATGCAAGAGTAAACCATTCTTTTAATACAAGGTTTTGTGCTTGGTAGAATGAGAAAGCCCTAACTAAATTTAATTATCAATTTTTTTGCATTGAGTTTCGTTTGTCCTTTTGCAGCCCTCGACACTGAAGATTAACCAACCTGATAATGGACCGGGATCTTCTCAATCCGCTCAAAAATCTGCTTGCTGCGGTTCGTAAAGGGAACTCTAGCTGATACATTTGACTGAAAATGTTAATTTTGTCAATGACTTCCATCGGTGCTTGTATTGTTATTATGTCACAGTTATACTCATTGGGTGTGAATGGTAGATACTGCATATGTCGGCAAATTAATTATATATCAATTTATTGTTGCCGAAACCAAGAACCGCATATATCAATATCCAAGTTCTCCAATTCTTTTTCATAACCTTTTGAGGGAATATCAAAATATACCCTTGAATGCACATCTGGGCCACGTAGATTTATTTTTTTACGTGTCATAGTAACCTAAAATTTTATTAACACTTGGATATTGAATGTTTCTAAAATGTTTCTACAGCACCTTTTTAAAGGAAATTTATTAGCTTCCGAAAGTACTTATGAGTTTTTTTTTTCCTTTTAAAATGAAGGAAATTCTTTCAAACAGGTCGGTCCATTTGAAATAATATTAATGCTAATCTGATTTGTGAAAACGTTTTCTAAAGTAAGAAATATTGAAAAACGAAATTAGAAATGAATACAAACATTTCAAATTATAACGGGAAAATTGTACTTCTTGAAGGATTACACGAGTTTTTAATCAACACAAATAAGGATTACATCAGTTTTTTTATCAATAAAATTAATATCTTAATGAGTTTAAAAAATATGGGTTTTCAAAATTACCGAAAGTTCATATAAGAATTCATATATCAGATTTATATTAAAACATTTTATTTATTGATACAAAAATTTATGTAAAGAACTTCCGTAAGAGATATGTCTTTAAGGTAAAGGAGTCGAAATGTTTATCACTAGTCTTGGTTTCAAAGTTCTTTCCATTACTAGTATGATAATCGCTTACAAAATAATTGTTAATTATTTGATATTTGAAAAAGATTTTTAAAAAAATAACATTATGTAAACAAATAATTTAAAAAATATAAATTCAAGTTGATTTTTTTAAAAGTAAAATGAAATTAAAACTCCATTATAGAGTATGACTAGAAGTAAATAATATTTTAGAATAGCAAAATAAAAGAAGTTGCTCTGGAAGTATTTAAATTTAAATTAATTAATTTTATCTTTAACAAGTTGATATAAGTGTATTAGTCATACAATAGTAGCAATGAACCATATAGATGTAATTGCATAAAGAAAGAGACCAAATGATGTACACTATAAATCATAAAAATAATTAAGTATTTTAATGTCTAGAAAAAAAAGTAAAATTATTTTCGATGAAAAAATTTAATAACTAAAAGTATTTTATTTTAAGTACAAAAAAATAATCTTTTATATTTGTGTTTTGCTAACTGTCTATGAAGATTTTTAATTCGAATGTATTGAATAGAACTATACATGTTAAAAAATATATGAAATCGCAGATGCCAATTGAATCTATCAAAACGACTTTTATGTTTATTTTTAAGAAAGGTGTTTGATTTTTAAGATGTAAAATAATATATATTTCATTCATGATGAAAACAAAATTCAATTGAGGATTTTCAAGTAAATATTAAAATTCAAAGAAAAAGTAACAATGAAGAGCAAAAGGATATTCAAAGTAGAAAGTAATAAATAAAAGTGACTTACAAATTGTAAATTAATAAGGATAAAACATAAGTCTCAACAAGAAGTAAATTGAATTCGATTTTGTTTTGCTATTCTCAGTTCAGCATTACAAAGTTGTTGATATAATGTTTTTTTTTTTCACTTTTAAACTATAAATAAGAAATTTTATATATAACTATAATTTTTGTAAGTAATTTAAAATGTTATTTATTCCATACAAAATCTTACACTATGCTTTATTTAATGTCAAATTGTTACTTTTAGGTTGTGTTTGGATTAGGGAGAAGATTTGAGGGAGTGAATTTGAAATGATTTGAGAGGAAAATATAAAGAAAATGGAGTTATTTAGATTAAGGTATGTTAAAGTGAATTTGTGAGAAAAATTTATTGAGATTTGTGAGTGATATGATGGTTGTGAGAGAATTTTTAATTTTTTTAAAATATGTAAAATCTAAGTTTACAAATTTATCTTTATCTTTAAAAATATTTGAATAATAAAATATGAGATTTTTTTATAGATTTAAGTTAATTAAAATATTTATATAATATTTATTTTTATTGAATAATTTTATTTTTATTATAAATACATTAAAAAAAATATTTTCATTAAATCAAATTAAAATTGATTTTTTATTATTATTAACATTATTATTTAATAAGTTTATTTTAATTATTATTAAATATGTAATTTATATTTATATTTATGATTATTTTTTATAATTTATTATTATTATTGTAATATATATATATATATATATATATTTATATAATGTTATTTTGTATGTATAAAAAGTCAAGGATAATTTTGATTTTTTAGTCATATGTAATTTTTTTGTTGGTTTCATTGCCTTTCTTCGTTACACACGAAACATTATTTTTTCTCGGGCAACTAATCAGTTTTCTTTCCTCACAATTATATAGATACAAATGTATATTTTATTCACTTTTCAATTCAAGTAAATAGTATTCACTCATATGCAAACAAAGCCTTAGTGGAAAGACATAATATATTATTAGTTCTAACTCCTTATAACAACTTCGCAAGTTTGACAATATATTAACCATCTTTCTTTGGATTTAGTCTGACAAACCATTTCCATTCACAAAGGGTTTTTCTTGAGAAAAATGAGGGACTTATCTTGCTTTTTTCTTGTTGGAACAAATAATTTTAGAAGGAGCTTGAGTAAAGTTTTGAAATCTTTTTGTAGAGAATTAGACTATATCATCGTCTAGCATATAAACAATAGAAATAATATAAAGTAATTTATATTGGTTTACTGAAACACATAGACTATATTCATCAAATTATCTTTTAAGCAAGTTGTTTAGGAGATTCCACTAATAAAATCAATTGATTCAAATAATTACACAAATCATTCTTGGTTACAACGAATACACAAATCACTCTTGATTATTCGAGTACACAAAATACTCTTAGTTATACCATCTTAACCCCTTTGAGATTAATACCTCACAAAACAAAATAAGAATAAAATCTCAAAGAGAAAGCAATTTCAACTTATGGGTTTACTTCACCTTGTGAAGAATTACAATGGTTTCACTCACTTATAAAGAACACTTAACACTATTTGAGTACTAGAAGATTAAAAGAATTGTATGTACTAGTTCTATATCCTTCTATATAGGCTTCTACAAATGACTGTTGCAACAATTATTTTACTAATATTTAATCTTTGATTTATCTTTATTATCAATATGAAATCTTCAATTCATTCCTTAATGTTTGCTTGATATAGAAAGTCTTGATCTTGTATTTACCTTAAGCTTTATAAGGAAACACATTTTTTGTTACGATTTATTTACATACACACATGCACACACCCACACCCACACACACACAAACACAAATATATAAAGAAACTTTTAGTTGTTGTAAACTCTTATATAATAAAATATCTTTGATTATCTTGAAATATTCTACAATCCAAAAGACACTCAATGCTTATGTGGGAAAAAAATTATAAGGTAGGAAAGTTACATGAAGAGTTATTAACCATCACATGTAACTTTCATGGGTGTAATGATGGTTGTAACTACTTCACGTGACTTTCTACCAATTCATGCACCATATGTGTTTCTTGGAGATGTAATTATGAGTTTTTCCTTAATTTTAGGAGCTATCATGTGCCTTTCTGTAATTTTAAAGAACCGTCCATGTGCTATGATTAATTAGAAGTTAACTAACTAATATATATATATATATATATGATTAATTGAGTTAACTTTAGCTTAAATGGTCTTATGCTTTTCTTTGAGTCTCTCAAAGTTTCTAAACACTTTAAGAGTGTCTTTTCCTCTTTAAAATTGGGGCATGCTCCTTATAAAAGAGAGTCAACCCTCTTACAAAATTACTTTTGAAATTGAACGAAATTACTTTTGAAAGTATTACGAGTTCTCTACTCTTATCTTGATTTTTATCTTGAGGAATTTTCTCAAGTAATGAATCTTCCTGAACTTATCACTTGGGATTAATGATAAATGTTTCTCACAAATCAAATATTCATATGTTCATACATGTTATAATACCAATAAACTATTTCTAATTCAAATTCAACTCAAACTAACATATTAATTCATTCAATAGCTTTACCAACTTACTAGAACCATCCATTTCTTTCAACATATGCATATTACTAATTAAAACAATTATTTCATATGTACACCAATCCAACATTAATTACAAATTTTTGTTTTTAATCAACTATCAATATTTACTCAATCCTTATATTCTCAACTTACACTTATGTACTGGGCCGAGAGATTGGACCGAAAGCAATGTGTACTAAGCCGAGAGCTCAACCCGAAAGTAAACTAAATAACGAAAGAAATAAAATAGAATGGAAATTATTATTAAGCAAAAGCCCATGAAACTGATTGGGCCGAGAGTTCAACCCAAAAGTGAACTAAAAAAGGTCAATTGAAATTATTATTAAGCAAAAGCCCATGAAACTGGGCCCAAATATGTAGGTGTGTGTAGTAAATGTTTAATGCAAAGAGAAAAGGCCCAAATAACTTCTGGGCCCAATAAAAGAGTAGTATAAATAGAGGGTCATCCTGAGAGGTAAGGGGGTTGAATTCATTCTAATATCTTGTAAAACTGAATCTAACTTTGGCATCGGAGCACCTTTCAGGTACGCACACCCATCTGTGAGAGGAAGCCGAGACCAAAAACCGAAAGATCAAATGGAGTAAATTAAAGTTGACCGGGAAGTGTCCATCAAGCAATTCAATAAAACGTGAAAGATTTTCGAACCAAATACAAACCAAGAACAAATAAGCCGAAAGATCACACCGAGAAGGGAGTCCGGAAGCGAAGGCCGAGAGGTCAACGGGTGGAAGGCGAAGGGAGTTTGTTTCTAGGTCCTTGTAAGAACATTTTGGCGCCCACCGTGGGGCCGAGAAACAAAATGAGCGAAAGAGGAGAACATTCTAGAGAACAAGAAGATTGTCAGAACGCCATGACTATGGCCATGTTAATACAATTGCAAGAGGAATTTGAGACACTGAAGAAGAGTAATGAAGAGGAGTTGAACATGTTGAGAGCTGAGAATGCTTACATGAGACAAAGATTGAATGGAGAAACAGCGTTAAATACTTCCCCGAGAAACTTCGTTAATGAAAGAGAGAACAAGGAAGAGAGTTTCGGGGTTACACAAAGGAAGATACCTGAGACTTCCGGTGTTGCTGTGGAAACGCCAGCCAGAAGACACCCGTTTTCTGAGACTATAATAGAGACCCCATTACCTGACAATTGGAAGAGTCTAACAATAGAGAAGTATGATGGGAGCACAGATCCAGATGAACATGTTGCAATATACACAACTCAAATAAGTCTGTACACGTGGAACGACGCCATTCTATGTAGGGTTTTCCCAACTACCTTGAAAGGAGCAGCTCTGAGCTGGTTTACCTGGCTACCACCCTTATCTGTTGATTGTTTTGACACTTTGATAGAAAAGTTTGGAGCTCAATTCGCTACAAGTAGACCACATCACTTAACATCTATAGCTCTCGTAAACATAAGACAAGAACAGAATGAGTCACTGCGAGCTTTTATGGAACGCTTTGGAAGGATGGCTTTAAGTATTAGAAACCTCAGTCCGGAAGTTTTTATGCATCATATGATAACTGCCTTGAGACCGGGACCATTTGTCGATAGCTTATGCAAAAAACCAGCCGTAAGCCTTGATGAATTAAGACGGCGTGCTGCAAAGTTCATGCAAATGGAGGAGTTAAGGGACTTTAGGAATCAGGCAAGGATGGACGTGAAGAACGAGAAGAAAACAAATGAAAGAGAGGCAGGATATCAAAGCAGACGTTTCAGAGAGGAACCCCGTGGCCGAAAGTTTCAACAATACACACCATTGAGCACAACTCGGACCCGAATACTTCAAGAGGCGATGGCAACTGAAGTAATACCGCCACCAAGGAAAGCACGAACCCCAGATCGAGCTGACCACAACAAACGTTGCCAGTACCATAAAAATCATGGCCATCACACTGAAGAATGCATAGCGCTGAAAGACCGAATTGAAGAGTTGATCCAGACAGGGCAATTAAAACGCTTTGTTAGAGTCGGAAGAATGAAGGCTAGTCAAAGTCCAGAACAAGATGTCAGGAGTAGAGGAGAAAAATTTGGAAGAACGACTGATATACAAAACGATCGAAAGGAGAGAAGAGGAGGAAGAGATGAAAAAAGAGATCTAAGAAGTGGAGGAAGCCACCTCCATTCTCAAGAGAGAAGGAGCCGACAACGCAGTTTGGGAAGGCCAGTCAGGGGGTTCATTAATACCATCTCTGGAGGCTTTCCGGAAAAGGAAACATATAATACGATAGGAAAGAAATATTTGAGAGGTACCATGACCGTGAATTATGTTTTCAAAAGAAGAAGTTTGCCACCTATGTTATTTACGGATGAAGATTTCCAAGATATTGATCCTGATCAACGAGACCCAATGGTGATAACAATTGAAATTGCCAGGTACGCGGTAATGAAAACTCTAGTAGATCAAGGGAGCTCATTCGATATTCTGTTCTGGGAAACCTTCAAAAAATTACATTTGAAAGAACAAGACATGGTTCTTTTGAAGGAGCAAATAATTGGGTTTTCAGGTGAAAAGGTTGACACCAAAGGATATATTATTTGCCGACAACCTTTGGTAGAGGAAATGCAACGAAAACAATTACAATCAGATACCTGGTGGTAGATGCTCGTACTTCTTATAATGCCTTGTTAGGAAGATCTTCGTTGAATAAGTTGGGAGCTATAGTGTCGACGCCACATTTGGCAATGAAATTTCCAACAGAACGGGGAGACATAGCAACCATATATGTCGATCAAAAAGCAGCCAAAGAGTGTTATGCGACCGGATTGAAGATGGTCCAAGAGCCGAGAGTGGCGACCGGAAGTATGGAAGCAAGAAACATGGTTGCAATGGTGGACTTGGATCCCAGAATGAATGATGATGAAAGGATAGAGCCAAGAGAAGAAATTACATCGGTTCAATTAGGCGAAGATGAAACGCAATGTACATATGTTGGGGGTAGTATGCCCGAAGAAATGATTGATGACTTAGTGGCAGTAATAAGAATGAACAAAGATTTGTTCGCCTGGAAGGCATCAGACATACCGGGAATTGATCATAACATCATTTCTCACAAATTATCTGTTTGCCGAGAAGCAAGACCGATAGCTCAAAAACGAAGGAAGTTGGGAGAGGAAAGACGAAAAGCTGCTCTTGAAGAAACTGAAAAATTGTTACAGGCGGGTTTCATTAAAGAAATCCAATATACG
The DNA here is from genome assembly GCF_051622355.1 of Phaseolus vulgaris. Lineage (NCBI taxonomy): Eukaryota > Viridiplantae > Streptophyta > Magnoliopsida > Fabales > Fabaceae > Phaseolus > Phaseolus vulgaris. Next base: position 46,448,642 of record NC_143504.1, read on the forward strand.
ACTTGGTTAGCAAATGTAGTTCTAGTCAAGAAGGCAAACGGAAAGTGGAGAATGTGTACTGATTATACAGATTTGAACAAGGCATGTCCGAAAGATTCATATCCTTTGCCGAGTATTGACAGGTTGGTTGATGGGGCATCTGGTCAAGCCATGATGAGTTTCTTGGATGCTTATTCCGGTTACAATCAAATACAAATGTATAAACCTGACATCCCGAAGACTGCATTCACTACCGATATGGCAAACTATTGCTATCAGGTCATGCCTTTCGGTTTAAAAAATGCCGGAGCTACATATCAAAGATTGATGGATACGGTGTTTAAAAAACAAATTGGAAAGAATATGGAAGTGTATGTGGATGATATGATTGTCAAGTCTCATGCGGTAGATAACCATGTGAAAGATCTTGAAGAAATATTTGCACAGATAAGGAAGTATAACTTGCGATTGAATCCAGAAAAATGTGTTTTTGGAGTCAAAGGTGGGAAGTTTCTCGGCTTCATGTTGACTAACAGAGGAATTGAGGCAAATCCAGATAAATGTGAAGCAATAATGAATATGAGGAATCCGATAAATTTGAAAGAAGTTCAGAGGTTAATAGGAAGGTTAAATGCATTGGCAAGGTTTTTGCCAATACTTGCCGAGAAGTCCAAACCGATAGTGAAGTTGTTGAGGAAGGCCGAAATGTTCACGTGGAATGAACAATGCGAGCAAGCTTTTGCAACGATTAAAGAGACGATAGCTAAACCTCCCATCCTGGTCAAACCTATGTCAACTCTGCCTATCATCGTCTACCTTGCCACTTCTCACGAAGCCATAGGAGCAGCCTTGATACAAGAAAATCCAGAACAAAAGCCTATATACTTCGTGAGCAGAGTTCTCCAAAGCGCCGAAACCAGATACCAACGGGTTGAAAAAATTGCCTTAACACTTGTGTACACAGCAAGGCGACTCCGGCCATACTTTCAGAATCATCAGGTTATTGTCAGAACCGATTGCCCGATAGCCAAAGTATTAAGAAAACCTGAACTTGCGGGAAGAATGGTAGCATGGTCAGTAGAGTTGTCAGAATTTGGAATCAAATATGAGCCACGAGGAGCAATCAAAGCACAAGCATTAGCAGACTTTATTATCCAAATGCCGACAACGGAAGCCGATCATGAAGCATGGATTGTATTTGTTGACGGATCATCCAGCAAGAAAGGGAGTGGGGCAGGAATCGTGCTAGAAGGACCAGGGAACTTTCATTTGGAAATGGCTCTGAAATTTGAATTCAAAACTTCAAATAATCAAGCCGAGTATGAAGCTTTAATTGCAGGATTGGTTTTTGCCAAAGACATGGGTGCACAAAATGTTATATGCCGAAGTGATTCTCAATTAATGGTGGGACATATGAAAGGTGAATACCAGGTAAGAGATCCCTTATTATTAAGGTATTATCACAAAGTCTTAAGCATTATGGAAAACTTTATCACCGCCGAGATCATACATATTCCGAGAGAACAAAACACAAAAGCAGATTCTCTATCCAAGTTGGCAAGTCAACGAAGACAACCTCAGCACAACTCCATTTTACAACAAACCTTGCACAATCCGATAGTTGGAGTGGAAGAATGTTTGATTGTTACCACAGCGAAAGATGATTGGATTCGATCATACAAAGAAGTGATTAACAATCAAGAACAAGGAATTGAAATTGATGTTAGAATGGCTAGAAAAGTCGCTAATTTTATCCTCACAGGGGATGAACTGTACAAGAGAGGGTTTTCAACTCCTTTGTTAAAGTGTCTTTCTCATGAGCAAGCTGAACATGTAATCCGAGAACTTCATGAAGGACTATGTGGATTGCACTGTGGTGCGCGAACAATGGCAACAAGAATCTGTCGTGCCGGATATTATTGGCCGACAATACGTGAAGATTGCAATCAATACGTTAAAACCTGTAAGAAGTGTCAGGAATTTGGAAGCCTCAACCATATACCATCACAAGAGTTGCAAAGCATTGCTTCTCCCTGGCCATTCGCTAAATGGGGAATGGATATCCTCGGCCCATTCCCTTTAGGCCGAGGACAAACAAAATTCATGATTGTTGCGGTTGATTATTTCACAAAATGGATAGAAGCTGAAGCGTTGACAAAAATAACAGCTCAACAAGTTCAAACATTTGTGTGGAAGAATATAATTTATAGATTCGGTATTCCACATTCTATTATAACTGACAATGGCCGACAGTTCACTGATAAAAAGCTTCTGGAATTCTATGCGGATTTGGGAATCAAGTCTACAACTACCTCAGTTGAACATCCGCAAACAAATGGGCAAGCAGAATCAGCTAACAAAGTCATTCTCAGTCAACTAAAGAGAAGATTGGGAAGTGCGAAAGGGTTGTGGGCCGAGAAGTTACCTGAAATATTGTGGGCATATAGATGCACACCGCAGACATCAACTGGAGAAACACCATTTAATCTCACATATGGAACAGATGCTATGTTGCCCATAGAGGTCACTGAACCAACATTACGAAGACAAATAGAAGATTGGAGTGTTAACAATGAATGTTTAAAGGCAGAATTAGATTTGATTGAAGAACTTCGAGAGAAAGCCAAAATCAGAGAAGAAGCAGTAAAAAGAAGAGCATGTAAGAGGTTCAATGCGAAGGTAAGACCGAGAACTTTTAGTGAAGGAGATTTGGTATGGAGAATGAGAGCTGATGCAAGAAAAGATCCAGCACAAGGGAAGTTAGCACCAAACTGGGAAGGACCGTTCAGAGTAAAAGAAAACTTGAAGAATGGAGCCTATAGGTTGGAAACGTTAGACGAAAAGCTAATACCCAGAACTTGGAATACGAGTCACTTAAAATTTTATTTCAGTTAAGGCTTGTATTTAAGAACACTAACTATTGTATATTAAGATCTTTTGTTGAAAGTTCTAAGTGTTAACTAGAAACTTTCGGTCTTGGATGCTTTCACTCCAGGTGAAATCCTTCCCGAAAGAACGGTTGCCCGCTTGCTCGATTAACATCGCAAGTGCCGGCCGAACGCTCACCAAATTTGCTTGATTAACATCGCAAGTATTGGCCGAACGTAACATCGCAAGTGCCGGCCGAACGCTCACCAAATTTGCTCGATTAACATCGCAAGTAATGGTCGGCCGCCCACTACACTTGCTTGATTAACATCGCAAGTATTGGCCGAACGATTGCCCGCTTGCTCGATTAACATCGCAAATGCCGGCCGAACGCTCACCAAATTTGCTTGATTAACATCGCAAGTATTGGCCGAACGATCGCCCGCTTGCTCGATTAACATCGCAAGTAATGGTCGGCCGCCCACTACACTTGCTTGATTAACATCGCAAGTATTGGCCGAACGATCGCCCGCTTGCTCGATTAACATCGCAAGTAATGGTCGGCCGCCCACTACACTTGCTTGATTAACATCGCAAGTATTGGCCAAACGATTGCCCGCTTGCTCGATTAACATCGCAAATGTCGGCCGAACGCTCACCAAATTTGCTTGATTAACATCGCAAGTATTGGCCGAACGATCGCCCGCTTGCTCGATTAACATCGCAAGTAATGGTCGGCCGCCCACTACACTTGCTTGATTAACATCGCAAGTATTGGCCGAACGATTGCCCACTTGCTTGATTAACATCGCAAGTATTGGCCGAACGATCGCCCGCTTGCTCGATTAACATCGCAAGTAATGGTCGGCCGCCCACTACACTTGCTTGATTAACATCGCAAGTATTGGCCGCACGATTGCCCGCTTGCTCGATTAACATCGCAAGTGTCGGCCGAACGCTCACCAAATTTGCTCGATTAACATCGCAAGTAAGCTGGCCACCTATCCTTAGTTGTTTGATTAAAGATCACAATTAAATGGCCGATCGCCCGTTCTTGTTCGATTAAACAGAATACATTTATCGTATGAAATTAAGATAATAAATAGCTGGAACCGATCAAGTAAAATAGACACGAAGTAAACCAAATATTATCATATAATTTGATGCCGTATATCCAAAATTCCTATCACTGCAGAGATAAAACGTCCTAAAAAGTCCGAAAGTTTTTACTCGGAGCTATTACAAAAAACAAAAAACATCCTAATTAGATTACTATTCCGCCTCGTCATTCATTTTTCATCCTTCATTTTCCCTCTCATCTTCTGGAGATCCGTCATAAGGAATATCACTAACCGGAATTAATTCGCCCTTATAGAAGTCTTTGCCGACATCAAAGTTACCGGCATCTAACGGGATCTTGTAGAAGTATTCGGCTTGTTGAAGAGCTTTCTCAAAACCCAACTGGTGTTGTTGGATAACAAAACTCTCAGCTTCACCAACTCTCAACTTTAACTTGTTCACTTCTGCTTCCAATTGAGAAATGCCTTCAGCATCGATTTTCTTCGCAGCAGTGAGTTTAGCAACGTCTCCCTTCAATTCTTGATTCTCCGAGTTAAGTGCCAAAGTTTGGGCCGAGAGCTTGACATTTTCACTCTTCAATTTTTCTTTCTCAGTTTCTTGTCGGTTATTAACCGCAGAAAGTTCATCAATTTGAGAATTTAGTAACGCGATTTTCTCATTTGATTCAGCTGCTTCCCTCTTCAATTTCTCAAATTCAGCAGAAGTAACATGGCTCTTTGTTTTTTCCTTTATCGCTTCACTAATCAAAAAAGCACGGCTAGTCAATTCAAACATTGAATCAGCTAGAGAAGGAACAGAAACCACTTTGAACATATCCCGAGCAGAGGAATCAAGATTGCAGTCAACAAAATCTGAAAAGCGTGTGGATGATGTGAACATTGTTTCAAAAAGCGATTGAGAAGAACTCCCAGAACCATGACGATGCTTCTTAGAGGAGTGTGACCTTCTATTATTCTTGTCTCGTTTCCTACTCTTTTTAGAAGGTCCTATTCCGGCGTCCGCGGCTATTTCAACCTCTAAGCGAGGGGTAGGCTCAACAACTTCATTTTCTGTTCCTGGAGCTTCATTCTTAAGACGAGGAGTTGAACCTCCAGCCTGATTAAACAGCTTAGAGAAATAAGCACGATCCTTCGGTTTTGTGGCCGCCATTAAACTTGGACATCACCAACAGATTCAGCAAAGTTAAAATTCTATTATTACTAAAAGAGAAAATCCGAAAGAATCACATACCCATGAAATCCTTTTGGGGTTTACGAGAAACATATAGCCGAAGCAGAGCACGAGTTGGAATCTTATGGGAGAAGTGACCTAGAACCGCAATACCATGCTTCTCTTCGGTAGTCATCGAATGGTAAGAACAAGAGTTGAATTTCACGGGAGCACGGGTCCAGTAAAAAGGGAATTTTGGAATATCACCATCAAAGAAGTACTTTCTCCCGGTTTCCTCAATTAGAATTTTAAAGAAGCCTCCTTTGAAATTTTTATACGAAGAAGTAAATGGAGAAAGAAAACACACTTTTCTCTTACTGATCAGGGACAACCAACTAGGCTTCTTACCGGGCCGAGAGCTATAGTAATATAAAAAGGTTTTCGGACTCGGAATTAAAGAAAGGTATCTACACAAAATATTGAAAGCTTGCATATAAGCCCAACCGTTGGGGTGAAGTTGGGTAGGAGCAATATTAAGAAAACGCAGGACACCCATATGAAATTCACTTAACGGAAACCGAATATGGAGATCAGTAAAGAGACATTCATAAAAATAAAAAAATTCGTGTTCGTCGCCTTCACGGCTATGGCAAACATTATCAATGGCACAAGTTCGCCGAAAAGAAATGATTTCCTCAGTGGCATCAGGAGAATACACATAAATTTTAGAAAGGAAGTTACGAAGGGTTGAACTAAATTGGTACCGAGAGAAATATTCCCGAACTTTTGGATTAACCCATTCGTACCCGCGCCGAAGGCTTAATTTTTGTTCGGCCACTTCTTCTCTTTCCTCGACCTCAACATCTACGCCATCCTTGCTTGACGAATTCAGACACGAAACCGTTTTAGGTGACAAAGCAGGGTTGGCATTCTTATTGGTCTCAATCACTCTCCCAGTAGATTCATTACTCGTGCTCGAAAATTCCGTAAACTCAGAAGAAACGGAAACAGAACTTGATGAAGACATTATACCTTTCGTGAATATTTGCTTCAGCTTTAATATATAATGCAGGGAGAAACTGTGAAATAAGGTGAATAGAAGTGAAGATTTATAGTGGTGGAAGAGTGGTGAAATCTGAAGAGTCATGGCATAGTGACCATCAGATTTACTTACATCCGATGGTTGGAACTTCTAGCTTGTCCTGTCAAGCGGTCCCATCAGCTTGTCTTTTCGTAGTTAATACACCATTCAAGTTTTTCTTTCTTTTCTTTCAAAAATGATTTTCCCCCCAAAAAATACAAGAGGTAGCATTTTATCTTCTAATAGACATTTCGTCGTCTACACCTCCTTATGCCTGGGGGGCTTAGTGTACTGGGCCGAGAGATTGGACCGAAAGCAATGTGTACTAAGCCGAGAGCTCAACCCGAAAGTAAACTAAATAACGAAAGAAATAAAATAGAATGGAAATTATTATTAAGCAAAAGCCCATGAAACTGATTGGGCCGAGAGTTCAACCCAAAAGTGAACTAAAAAAGGTCAATTGAAATTATTATTAAGTAAAAGCCCATGAAACTGGGCCCAAATATGTAGGTGTGTGTAGTAAATGTTTAATGCAAAGAGAAAAGGCCCAAATAACTTCTGGGCCCAATAAAAGAGTAGTATAAATAGAGGGTCATCCTGAGAGGTAAGGGGGTTGAATTCATTCTAATATCTTGTAAAACTAAATCTAACTTTGGCATCGGAGCACCTTTCAGGTACGCACACGCATCTGTGAGAGGAAGCCGAGACCAAAAACCGAAAGATCAAATGGAGTAAATTAAAGTTGACCGGGAAGTGTCCGTCAAGCAATTCAATAAAACGTGAAAGATTTTCGAACCAAATACAAACCAAGAACAAATAAGCCGAAAGATCACACCGAGAAAGGAGTCCAGAAACGAAGGCCGAGAGGTCAACAGGTGGAAGGCGAAGGAAGTTTGTTTCTAGGTCCTTGTAAGAACAACTTACATTCCAAATTCATGTGAAATAAGTATATAGATTGACTCCCCTTCCCTCTTTTAAAAAACTCCATAAGAAAATATTTTAAACTAAGTAAGAAAAATCCTTACTTGTTTCGAAGGGACATGATTCACAATAGAACATATAAAGAATATACACCAATACCCACCTCATACAAACCACTTAAAGACAAAATCTGGTCAAATCTGGACATAATATTGTTATCTTAAAGAAAAAGGCTTTTGATAAGAGAAGATATAAAGGATGGGAAATGAAAAGGTTTAGAGATGGTAGAATATATAAAATTAAAATTAAAAAAATTAAAATAGTAATTTATATATTAAACATAATTTAAAAAATTAATATTTATTCTTTTTAAAACTGTTTTTACTAAATATCAAAATTGTTTTAAAATTTGATTTATTGTAAGATAATTGAATAATAGAAGAAGAAAAATGTCGAGTCTCAAAAATATTGTAATTCTAAAATCAAATTATGGTAAAATTTAGATACCAACTTCCTAAAATCTACATAACAAATTAGTCTTAATCCATGCATTTTGAAACTGAAAACGTATAAAAAATCTCACAACGGCGAAAAGAATAAAGATAATCCAACAAAAAATATTGAAAACAGTGGTAGGAAATATAATATTTAAAAGATGTCAATTACGTATATAATATTTGTAAATTTGAATAATTTTTAAAGGTTAATAAATCATTTTTAATTCTCAAATGAATATAAAATAAATGTCAATAAAGTCATTTGAATGCAAACTACAACTATTTATAATTTTTAAAAGGTTTAATTACCTTTTTCGTCCCTATATTTATAGTTAATAGTTAATTTGGTACAGTGGTTTTTAAAAAATTCAATTTGGTCCCTAAGTTTTTTAAAATGTATTCAAAATAGTCCCTTATGTTAAATATCACCAAACGTTAAGTGGTGCTTATGTGGCAGACACGTGTAAGTTACGTGGATGGTGCTTACATACATTAGAATACTGAATTAGGGTTTAGGTTATTCAAATTGGGGATTTCGAATTTCTGATTTAAGGTTTCTAATACGAGGATTGCTCCGCTGGTTGGATTCTGTGGTGCGCTTCCCTGCTTCGATTCCATTCGGAGGTGTGCACCACAGAATCGAATGAGGGGAGCACACCTCCGAATGGAATCGAAGCATGGAAGCGCACCACAGAATCCAACCAGGGGAGCAATCCTCTTATCAGAAACCCTAAATCAGAAATTTGAAATCTCCAATTTGAATAACCTAAACCCTAATTCAGTATTCACCAAAGTAATGTAAGCACAATCTGCGTAACTTACACATGTCTGCCACATAAGCACCACTTAACGCCGTTTGGTTATATTTAACAGAAATGACCATTTTGAATACATTTTAAAAAACTTAGGGACCAAATTGATTTTTTTAAAAATCACTTTACCAAATTGACTATTAACTATAAATATAGGGACGAAAAAGGTAATTAAATTTTTTTAAAATGATAATGAAAGTATAAAAAGGCATTCAATTTAAAGATAAATGGTTCTCTGACATCTTGTGTATAAAAATGATGAAAAGAAACTCAACTATATGTGCAATAAAATTACAATTTTCTTTTATTAAAAGATAATTCAAATAACATTATTTACTCGTTTAAACCTCTAAAAAAAGAATTGAAAAAAAGAAGAGGGTGGCAAAGGCTACAAAGGTAAAGATGGATAGGGATAAAAGGTCTGAAAAGGCATGGAGAAAAGTTGATGGCACTGTGAAGAAGACATTCACTGTTTTAGATATGATGGATCAGAGAATAGCTACTCAATGGGATGACACTGAAAGTCACATGATTTTTTGCCATTTTATTTGCTGATGCACAAACCAATTTTCTATTTCTCAAAGTCCAAAGCAACACCATGATAGGACACAAATTTTAATTAATGGAAAACAACACAACCTTACTATTCATTTAATTATTGAAGTGCTTTGTCAAATCATATCCATGGATCCTAAGAATAAATACACTTTTGTTGCTCATTGTTCTAGAGATTAGGATAAACATTTCTGTTAGAAGTTGAATTTAAGTGAAATTTAACTTTGCATAATTTTTTATAAAATAAAATTTAAACTTATTTATATATTATAATATTTTTATTTTATAGAATGACATTTATATCATTTTATACCCTATAAAATGTTATAATTAGTAGACGTTATAAAATTTTCAATAAGATCTTAAAGTTTTAAAAAATTACCGTATCTTCTTGTGTTGGTCGCCATCGTGATGTATCCAATTCAGAATTCAATTATTCCATTTCTTTTCATGTTGTTTATTCTTATCCTCTAACATCATTTACAATACAATAATCAAAGAATAAAATTAAAAAACCTGGGTTTTAAAAGTAGTTTATTTTGAAATTTATGAATTTTGTATAAACAAATTAAAACAAAAAAAATCACATTTTTAGCTTGTTTTACCTTTTTTTCTTTCAATAAAATTCTTAATTAAAAGTGACATATAAAGACACATAATATTTTAAATTTTTTAATTAATGTCTTTAATTAGATAAATTAAATAATTATTATCTTTATATATTAACCTATTCTATTATAATTAATAATTAAAATTAAAATATTACCAAATATTTACATATTTTAAATAATATAATATAATATTTTTTTTAAATTACTTTTTGATTTTACTTTTGTTTTACAAAAATTGAATTAAATGTGTCTTTGACCTACCGGTTTAACGAGTTAAATGAGACAAACTAGAATAATCTGAGATTCCGTAAATCCAGTCTCACTTTGAAGAACAAGGGAACATCTCAAACCGTTGTTCATATCAGTTGAAAAATACTTACCGTAAATAAAAAAATTAAAATATATGTTAAGCATAAATTACGATGAAATTAACACATGGTTTATTTAAAAGAAATTGGATTTGATCTCTTTAAATAAAGTATCAGAATCAAGTTTTATAAATAAAAATAACACAATTCAAAAAACAAATTTTATTAAAAATGATCGGTTAGTTTTCTGCCAAATATTAATCATCACAAAAGTTAATAAATTTTCTATATTAATAATATGATTAAAAACAAATTAACAAAAAATAATATCCGTTATGAGAGTGGAGTCTTTAAATAAAGTCTCCCATTCAAAATTTATAAATAAAAATAACATAGCTAAAAAAAGGTTATGCTAAATATAGTTGTTTAGATTTTCTGATACGATTATAAAGAAAATTAGCATGAAAACAATAATTTTTAAATATTTATAATATTGTATTATGTCTTGGAAATAATTTCATCCGCGTGCTACGAACGAAAATGGTTAGCTTTGGCAAATTTTTATTTTTCTAAATTAGTCTTACTTGAACAAAATGATTTAATTAACATTTTATGGATGTCATATTAGAAGATGTTTTTATCCATCTAGATAATTTTAACTTGCAATACTGAATGCATTGGTTCAAAATCTTCATCAAAATAACACATTTTTATTTTTTAATAATATATTATCTTAAATATTTACCTAAATAATATCCTATGCTAAATAATTAATCTACAATTTAGAATTCAATTTTATTTTAAACTTGATTATTTTTTATTTAAAAATGAAGAAAAGAGAATTGGTAATTTTAAGTTTTTAAAAAATAATTGTTTACAAAGTTATTTTGGAAAATAATTTATAAAAAACGTTATTTAGAAAATTAAATATACAGAACATAATAGTTTATAAAAACATATAATTTAAACAAAAATTATTTAAAAATAAGTAAATAAGAAAAAATTGTTAACAAAATTAACATTTATAAATTTTTAAATAATTATTTTTGAAATTTTGGTTTGAAAATTTTATAAAGAAAAGAAATAATTTCTTTCTGAAAATAGTGAAAATTGTTTTATATGATTAAAATTATTGATTTATGAACAATAAATATAATAGTTAAAATATTTATAAATGTAATAACTATTCAAAGAAAAGTAAATAATTTATAAAAACATTTTTTTAAAGAATATTGTTCTTCCAAAGGCCTATAAGCAAACTTCTTTCTTGGATTTGCTGACTTCTTGGTTCTCCTCCTCGGTTATGGGCTTTCGATCTAGGCTCTCAGTTTGTACTCTCGGTTTGTGCTCTCAGTTTGGACTCTCGGGTAGGTGTGTGTACTTGCAAGGCGTTCTGATCCCAAAGTCAAAATAAATTTTAAATAATTATAAGGTAAAATCATCACTCTACTAACCTCTTGGGTTGACCATCTATGTATAATGTTCTCTTATTGGACTCAGTAGCTGTTTGGGTCTTTTCTTTTTTTACCTAATATTTATTAAACACGTACCTGTACATTTGGGCTTGTTTTATGGGTTTTGGTACAATAATTAATTTAATATTATTTATTTATTTTTTCTTTGCATTTAGTCTTACAACCTAATTTTTGGGTCTAATATTTCGATTTGACCTTTCGGCCTAGACAATACAAATATTATTCCCTAATTTTTATCTGTGCTCTCGGGTAGGTGTGTGTACCTGCAAGGCGTTCTAATGCCAAAGTCTTTACTAACCTCTTGGGTTGACCATTTATTTATAATGTTCTCTTATTGAGCTCAGTACCTGTTTGAATCTTTTCTTTTTGTACCTAATATTTATTAAACACACACCTGTATATTTGGGATTGTTTTATGAATTTTGGTACAATAATTAATTTAATATTATTTATTTATTTTTTCTTTGCATTTAGTCTTACGAGCCTAATTTTTGGTCTAATCTTTTAGTTTGACCTTTCCACTATAAATTACAAATACTATTCCCTAAATTAGGGTTGAGAGAGAAAGAATATTAAGATATATTTTTGTTCTCATTAATACTCACAAAATCAATCCCACAAAAAAGACCATAATATGTCATACTATTACATATACATATATAATTATTATGGCATACTCACTCTAATAATAAATTACATGTGAATAGCTATATATACATGAATCCCTAAATGCATCTTAATGATTTTAGGATAATTTCTTACATTTCTCATCTTTTAAAAAACTTATGCTAAGAATATTTCAGGATAGTCTAATACTTAATTAATTAGAAGTCTCTTGACATGAAAATCTTAACTCCATGTATACCTCAAACATCTATAGAAAATTACAAGACCATATTAAATATCAATATATACATACAATACATTAACAAGTATATCATACAAATACAAGTGCGTACATCTCATCATAATATAATATATATATACCAATGCTGCTAATTTATATCTTATTTTAAATGTTTATAATATCATAATAATTATAATTTCCTTTTACAATTCATACTAATATTCCAAACCCAAATATATACATTTATTTACATTCTAACAACTAAACTACTTTAACAACAACAATACATTATCACTAATGTAATTTAATACAAACATTAATAGATAGATATACTGAATTAACTTCTTTTAGAGATAATATGTCTACGGACAAAATTATTCCTTCACAATTCCATGAACATCTTCCCTTAGTAATAACCCAAATGGAAGAAGAATATGTTTTATTATACAAACAAATAACTGAACAACTTACACTTATAAAGAATGTAAAACAAATCTCGAAAGAAATAAAATTCTTATAAAATAAAAAATAATACTATATATATTTTTGATCATTAAAACTGACATCTTTTAAAATTTAAATATTACATGTAATTAGTTTTGTTAAATAATTTCCAATAAGTTGCCAATTAATAACTTTCGTAGACAACATTTTTGCAGTTTTTACACGTTTTAAAAATTTATTTCTTTTCAACAAATTATACATATTATATAATATTTTTTTATTAAAGAACAATAAATACAGTAAAATAATTAAATTAATAGCATAATATTAAATAGTAAACCAAAAAAGTAGTTTAGTGGTTATTCAACAATGGCATGGTCGAATGGACACCATTAAAGAAAGAGTCTGTGACATAAGCATTGCAGATACCGCAACGTTAATTTGAATATTATTTACAAAAATGTTATAAATTACTTTATCAAAAAATTGTATTTTGTAACACCCCAGAAAATTACATCTAACTATTACAATACAAGTTCTACGTATTTCTATACAAATTTGGAGTTTTTCAAAACATTCCTAATACATGATTAAGATTTATAGAAATACAAATATTTACACATCCATAACTCAAAATAAAACTTTGAAACATCTACGGCTTTCATGCACCTGTATGGTCATCTGCTCGTGTACATAGTACAATCATCGCAGTTTAAACACAACACAAAAAGCAAGGGTAAGCTAGTGAAAACAAAATTTTATAATATACGAAATTAAATTAAAATAGAAAATCAATTTACATGGCCAATTTCTCAATTATTCAATATTCTTCAAATTCCGACATAAATCAATCACATAGATCTCACATGGATCTACACATCCAGAATATTCAACAAACAACGTCTTCCGGAATACCCGTATTAAGTAAGTCCTACCAGAGACTAACACCTGATCCAAAGATTACCAGCGAATCCAACAGAAAGGATCAAGGTAAGTTCAATACAACCCAAGCCGTGCATCTCATATGTCACGGTGTGCATGACCTCCCCCATCAGCTTCTCACCACCTGATATTTTAGTCTATGTGACTTAGATCATTAGTGAAGCTCGGTGTGCATTGAGGATTAAACTTCTCAACTGACCCCACCAATATTGATAACTAAATTCTAAGAAAAAACACAGAACAAAAGATATTTAGAGTAAAAATGAACTTACTCTGTTTAAAAATTTGATCAGGTAGAAATGTTCCTTAACTCCTCAGCTACAACGTGGTATGATCAGATTCTAAAATAGATGAAGATTGGGAGAGAAAATTAGGAGAGAGGGAGAGAAGAGAATATGGAGAGAGAGAGAGAAAGAAGAAAATGGCACGGGGAAGGGGTCTGCAACTTTTGAAAAAAAGCGTTGTTACATTATCTCCAACTACAAAAAATTTTCGTCCTCGAAAATGAACTTACCAAGAAAGAGATTAGGGTATGATGCTCACATCTCCTCTTCAATTTCCCAAGTGGAATCTCCAGAGATGAGATCCCACAATACTTTCACCATGGGAATACTCCGTCCACGAAGTTGTTTCACTTGTGAATCTAAAATTCTGATTGGCTTCACTTCAAATGATAGATTTTCTTTCACCTGTATGGAATCAGACTCTAGAATGTGGCTAGGATCGGGTACATACTTTCTTAGATGGGATACATGGAAAATATTGTGAATGTTAGCTAAAGGAGGAGGCAAAGCAATTTCATAAGCCACAGGGCCTATTCTTCGGAGAACTTGGTAAGGTCCTATGAACTTAGGAGTCAATTTCTTGGATTTGAGTGCTCTTCCTACACCAGTGAACGATGTAACTCTCAAAAAGACATGCTCACCCGTAGAGAATTCTAAAGGTCTTCTTCTTTGATCTGCATAAGATTTTTGCCTGCTGAGAGATGTTTTCAATCTTTCCTGAATCATTTTGACATTCTCACTGGTTTGTTGTATTAATTTTGGTCCAATTAACACACTCTCACCCTCCTGAAACCAACACAGAGGTGTCCTACACTTTTTTCCATACAGTACCTCAAAAGGAGTCATTCCTATGCTAACTTGGTAACTGTTATTGTAAGTGAACTCTACCAAAGATAGAATTTCATCCCAACTGCCCAAATGATCTAACACACAAGTCCTAAGCAAATCCTCTAAGGACTGGATAGTTCTCTCTAATTGTCCATCAGTTTGAGGATGATATGTTGAACTAAGTCTGAGTTTAGTCCCCAAGGCTTCTTGAAGTGTTTGCCAGAATCTGGAAGTGAATCTGGGATCTCTATTTGAAACTATGTTGGAGGGTACATTATGCAATCTGACTATTTCATCTATGTAAATTTGGGCCAACTTCCGCATAGAGATTCTCAAGTCTATAAGTAGGAAGTGTGCCGTCTTTGTCAACCTGTCCACTATGACCCAAACAGAGCCATGCTTCCTCAAAGTACATGATAAGTGGGTAACAAAATCCATTGAGATATTGTCCCACTTCCACATTGGAATGTCTAACTGAGTTAAGATGCCTCCAGGTCGTTGATGTTCAATCTTTGATTTCTGACAAGTCAAGCAAGCAGCTACAAACTTGGCTACATCATTCTTCATGTCATGCCACCAATAAGACTTCTTCAGATCTTGATACATCTTGGTCATTCTTGGATGTAAACTGA
Organism: Phaseolus vulgaris; assembly: GCF_051622355.1. NCBI lineage: Eukaryota > Viridiplantae > Streptophyta > Magnoliopsida > Fabales > Fabaceae > Phaseolus > Phaseolus vulgaris. Next base: position 46,463,955 of record NC_143504.1, read on the forward strand.
GTTTGCTTTTATGACCTTCAGATAACACTGTTTGCTTTAGTTCATTATCCTCTGGTATGCATATTCTATTTTTGAATATCAAAATACCATTCACTCCTAAAGAAAAGTCTTTAGCTTGGTCAATATTTAATAAGCCCATGAAGTTCTTCAATTTTGAATCTTCCAACTGCTTCTCCTTCACCTTTTGCAGAAATTCATTAGTTATAACAAGTGTATTACAACTAATGCAATTTGAAGACATGGAAACCTTCAAATTCATACTCCTGAAATCTTCAATCGATGCTAGCTCTCTAATCATAAGCGACGACATTTGTATTTTTTTACGACTCAATGCATCTGCAACAACATTTGCCTTCCCAGGATGATATATTACCTAGAAATCATAGTCTTTTAAAAATTCAATCCATCTCCTCTGCCTCATATTTAACTCCTTCTGATCGAACAAATACTTCAAGCTTTTATGATCACTGAACACATTAAAACTAACTCCGTAAAGAAAATGTCTCCATATTTTTAAAGCAAAGACAACTGCTGCCAATTCTAGATCATGAGTTGGATAATTTCTTTCATGCAACTTTAACTGACGAGAAGCGTAGGCAACAACTTTCTTATTCTGCATCAGAACACAACCCAATCCCTGATAGGAAGCATCACAAAAAACTTCAAAAGATTGATTGGTATCAGGGATTGTCAATACAGAAGCATTAGTCAACCTTCTTTTCAACTCTTCAAAGCTTCTCTCACATTGTTCAATCCATGCAAAAGGATGATCATTTCTAGTCAATTGGGTCAAAGGAGCTACTATTTTAGAAAAGCCTTCTATAAATCTCCTGTAATATCCTGCTAACTCGGCAAAGTTTCTAATTTATGTAATTGTTTTAGGACGTTCCCACTGAAGTACAACCTCCACTTTAGAAAGATCTACTGAGATTCCATGTGCAGAGATGACATGTCCTAAAAATTGTATTTCTGACATCCAGAAGTCACATTTTGAAAGTTTAGCATATAACTGTTTTTCTCTCAAAATGTTCAAGACAGTTCTGCATGTTCTTCTCTTGTACGAGAATAGATCAAGATGTCATCTATGAACACTATCACAAACTTATCAAGAAAAGGTCTGAATATCCGATTCATATAATCCATGAAGATAGCTGGAGCAATTGTCACACCAAATGACATAACCAGAAATTCATAGTGACCATACCTTAATCTAAAAGCAGTCTTCTGAACATCTTCCGCTTTCACTAAAATTTGGTGATAACCTGAGCACAAATCTATCTTAGAAAAGACAACTGCCCCATGCAACTGATCCATCGGATCATCAATTCTAGGAAGAGGATATTTATTCTTTATTGTTAACTTGTTTAATTATCTATAATCTATGCATAGACGTGACGAACCATCTTTCTTCTTCACTAATAACACTGGAGCTCCCCATGGAGAAACACTAGGTCGAATGAATTGTTTCTCTAATAAGTCTTCTAGTTGTTTCTTCAATTCCGCTAACTCTGCTGGTGCCATTCGGTATGGAAAAGTTGACACAGGGCCTGCTTCAGGAATCAAGTCTATTGCAAACTCTATCTCTCTTTTAGGTAGAAGTCCAAGAATCTCATATGGAAATACATCTATAAACTCTTGAACTACAAACATATCTTTTTGTACTTTATCAGTAACTATAGAACAAGCCATGAGCATAAAACATTCTGCACCTTCTTGTATCTCTCTCTCAAATTGATGAGCTAAGATAACTTGCATTCTTTCTAATCCAGGGAAAATTAACTTCCTCCGACCATAATCTATAAGGATATGATTAGCAGACAGCCAATCCATTCCCAAAATAACCTCCAAATCTTTTAGAGGTATACAAAACATGTTGATCTTGTATCTCTGCCCATCTATAATTAATGGACACTCAACACACATGGAAGAAGTTACTATAATACCTTCTGTTGGTGTAGATACCACCAACTCAAATTCTAATTCTCGGACTGGCAACTTAAGTTTCTTAGCACAATCAAAAGATATAAAAGAATGGGTTGCCCCAGAATCAAACAATACAGATAACTGTGTTCCAAGGATAGAACAAATACCTATAACAGGGCTATCAAACTGTAAAGCTTCAGCTCCACTAATAGCAAAAACTCTACCAGCAGCTTTGGGTTTTTTATTACTATTTTGTTGTACTTGTTGCACTCCGCCAGAATTTGGAGCTCCCAAATGGACACGACAATTTTTTGTTGCATGACCATACTTGTGACATCGATCACATGTCACATTTGACACTGAATGAGGGCAAAATCTAACAACATGTGGCCCACCGCATCTAAAACATCTGAAACTAGGTGGTGATTGAGAACTGGGTCTTCCACTGCTATAAGATTGAGGTCTGAAATAAGGTTTCTTTTTATCTTCATATTTAGGCATGCTTTTAGAAGATCCTCCCACTTGAGGCTTAGCAAGTCTGCTACTATTTTTCAAACTCTCCACTACTTTTTTTTTCTCCACTAGAGCAAGGAAATCTCTAATGCTTCAACCCAAACTCAAACTTTCCACATCTCCAAGCCTCAATCATGGTCTGGGTATAGAATCTAGCTAGGTGTTTGAACCTAGTAGCATATTCAGTGACTGAAAGATTTCCTTGTTCCAGCTGCATGAATTCAATTTCTTTTGCATACCTGACACTATCAGGAAAATACTCCTCCAGGAATCTTACTTTGAAGTTCTCCCAAGTAGCATCTTCTCCTTTGTCTTCCATCATTTGCTTCATGCCTATCCACCAAAACTCAACTTCTTTAATAAGCATATAGATGGCATAAGATAACTTTCTCTCTTCAGGGCATTGAGTAGCTTCAAAGATTCTTTCTATGTCTCTTACCCACTGGTCTGCTCCATCTGGATTTACCTTGCCATTAAATCTGGGTGGATTGTGTCTCAGAAAATCCTCCAGACTAAAGGTATGGGGTTGTTGATGAAGCTGAGATGCTTCAGCTGCTAATCTAGTAGTTTCTAATTGATGAAGGGTAGTCTGATGTTGTTGTGCCATAGTAGCACTCTGTTGTTGCAAGGTTGTTGCCATCATCTCTATTGCCCGAGTTAAGTTGGGCATATCTACTGGTGGAGGAGGAGTAGGTGGTCTACGTGCCATCTACTAAGCACGTAAAGAATTGGGTTAGAAATTACTAAAAATTTCCAACTACATCTTTAAGACAAATTAACTTAAAAGAAATAATCACACAAAATAGATACAAAACCAATCAAGACTTATCTCTAAAATGTACTCTAACGGTTTAGAATTAAGATAGAAAATAATCTTGATCCAGTCATGAGTGTGCACCCTCACCACTCTATCAAGATTCTTTTCATTCTTAATACTTTCATCTTTATTCATAACAATTAATTTGACTCGAACACAAACAAGATTTCAAGAAAAACAACTTTGTCAAACATATTATTAGAAACTTTTAACTAAGTCTTGAGGCTAGACTTAAACAAAAATCTACACGCAGGAGAAATAGAATAAACCCACTACCCTCAGGTTATCCTAAGGATGAACTGCTCTGATACCATTAAATGTAACACCCCAGAAAATAACATCTAACTATTACAATACAAGTTCTACGTATTTCTATACAAACTTGGAGTTTTTCAAAACATTCCTAGTACATGATTAGGATTTATAGAAATACAAATATTTACATATCCGTAACTCAAAATAAAACTCTAAAACCTCTAAGGCTTTTCTGCACCTATATGGTCATCAGCTCGTGTACATAGTACAGTCATCGCAGTTTAAACACAACACAAAAAGCAAGGGTAAGCTAGTGAAAATAAAATTTTATAATATACAAAATTAAATTAAAATAGAAAATCAATTTACATGGCCAATTTCTCAATTATTCAATCTTCTTCAAATTCCAACATAAATCAATCACATAGATCTCACATGGATCTACACATCCAGAATATTCAACAAACAACGTCTTCCGGAATACCCGTATTAAGTAAGTCCTACCAGAGACTAACACCTGATCCAAAAATTACCAGCGAATCCAACAGAAAGGATCAGGGTAAGTTCAATACAACCCAAGCCGTGCATCTCATATGTCACGGTGTGCATGACCTCCCCCATCAGCTTCTCACCACCTGATATCTTAGTCTATGTGACTTAGATCATCAGTAAAGCTCGGAGATCTCTGTTACCACATAGGCATCAATACTTAATACACAACAAACATCAGTCCATACATTATCCCAAATGTATGAATTCAATTCCATACCATTCTGTCATACAATATCATTCAATAATTGATCCACAATATTCAAAAGTCTAATTAACATAAAAAAAACAACACTTAAATATTAAACCATCAAAATATAATATTTTTACAAATTTAAATAATCTATAAACAAACAACCCAATATATAAACACACAACATCCCAGCAAGAAAATTGAATATTGGGACCACGTCCCTTCCGCATTCAGATCTTCTATCCTAGGGTGCTATTAAAAATTAAATTTAGCTTCCCTTACCTCGATTGCTTGCTTTCCAAGCAACTTTTAGAATTTTATTTCCCACAGTCTGGATAAGCTTCAAGATTTACGGGCCTAATGCAAGTTATCCAAACAGAACAAAAATTCAGTATAGAGTAGAATAAGTTGAGAGTATTAAACTTCTCAACTGACCCCTCCAATATTGATGACTAAATTCTAAGAAAAAACAGAGAACAAAGGATATTTAGAGTAAAAATGAACTTACTCTGTTTAAAAATCTGATCGGGTAAAAATGTTCATTAACTCCTCAGCTACAGCGTGGTATGATCGGATTCTAAAATAGATACAGATTTCGTCCTCGGCACGGGGAAGGGGTCTGCAGCTTTTGAAAAAAAGCGTTGTTACATTATCTCCAACTACAAAAAAATTTCGTCCTCGAAAGAGATTAGGGTATGATGCTCACATCTCCTCTTCAATTTCCCAAGTGGAATCTCCAGAGATGAGATCCCACAATACTTTCACCATGGGAATACTCCGTCCACGAAGTTGTTTCACTTGTGAATCTAAAATTCTGATTGGCTTCACTTCAAATGACAGATTTTCTTTCACCTAGATGGAATCAGACTCTAGAATGTGGCTAGGATCGGGTACATACTTTCTAAGCTATAGCGTGGTATGATCAGATTCTAAAATAGATGAAGATTGGGAGAGAAAATTAGGAGAGAGGGAGAGAAGAGAATATGGAAAGAGAGAGAAAGAAGAAAATGGCTCGGAGAAGGGTCTGCAGCTTTTGAAAAAAAAGCGTTGTTACATATTTTGTTCAAACAAGTTTTTGTTATGCCATAAAACCAAGTTCTTATGGAGCTAAACAATATTATAAAATAAAACACACTCATAACAATATAAGTCATCCATCTTGAATTAAATATTCGAATTTAACAAATAAAAAATACGTTAAAAGCATCAGTTAAATACTTTAATGGAAATTAATCATCCATAGAATTGATAAATATTTTTATTAATAAAATAATTTCAAAAAATATTATACAATTCATTTTCTTAAATTATAATTGGAAAGTTTCTTATTTTATTAAATTTAAAAAAATTTAAGTAAACTTCAAATTTAAATAAAAATATTCAGAAGATAAGGAAAAAAATTAATTTAAAATTAAAAGCCATCTGAATAGGATTAAATAAATCTGAATAGTATTAAATAAGAAGAAATTCTATTATATATTAATATTTTTGTATTAATTTTATAAATTTTAGAAAATAAAAAAATGAGAAATGTAACTTTAGAGTAATATTCTTTAGTTTTGTTTATTGCATGTTTTCATACTCATTAATGGAAAGAAGGAGAAGTTATAAACCAAATCTTATTTATCAATTTAAATTTTGTCTAACTATGTATTACAAGACAATACTCTGCAAAAATTCCAAAAAGTATTAAAATACAATTTAATCATCATTGTTTTGATTTATTATTTACACAATCTTCTCACTCAAAACGGAATTGGGATGGATAGAATTTGACATAAGAAATGCAAAAATCCAACCCCACCTAATATTTTTTTAGTGGACTTAGTAATGAGTTTATCCAAACCTACAACACCACTAAAGATCGATAAATTGATATATAGATAGATTGATAAATGAATCAATAAATATATGAAAAGATAGATAAATAAATGGATAGACACATATATAAATGGATGAATACTAGGAAGATAAAGAAAAAAATCGATATATAAATAATTAAATAAATAGATAAACATTTTTCTTAAGTTTCTTCCTACATTAATAAGTATTCGTAAAATATGAATATGGTTGAATAAAATTCTTTGCACATACTTATTGGGAAAGTAATAATAAAGGAAGTAAATTTTCAAAAATCTAAAATGAACTTATATACAGATTAAAAATTGATTTAAAAAAATCTTGAGAAGTTTACTCAAATTAGTTTTCACAAATTAATTTATACATTTTTTTTTCTTACAAGTCTTTATAGATAAGTTATTTAAATAAGTTGTAAGAAAATCACTATAGAATTGGACAGAAGCAGAATTAATAGAAATAAAACAAAAGAAATAAAGTAAATTTTACGTAAATGAAAATAATTTTTTATATAACTTAATTTGAAAAACTACTTTAAAATTATATGAATTAAATTATATATAAATTAGTTTTAATTCATAAGAAATAGTTTTATTTATGTTCTTCTTATAGAAACACCTATACAAAATCATCCAAACAGCTAAAAATGGTTTGAGAACAGAAATTAATTTTATAATTGGTTTAACATATGAAGACAAGACCAAGCAACGTTTTTCACTTTTCTTTTTCTCTTCTATTCTCCTCTATGTTAATTGAGTACACGTAAGGGTTGATACTGATACTAATGATTTTTTAAGCTTATATTATTGTGGTTATAATTTCTGTTCTGTGGTTAACAACTTTTAGAAAAGAAACTTTATAAGGATACTTTGAGACGAATTTCTTAAGACCAGAATTAAGAAAAGTTTAAAGCTCAATAATTAAAGTATGAGATAGCATACCACTATTCCATTATTCAACTAATCCCTTCACTATTATTGGAAAGTAACAAATGGGGTTATATTCACTGTCAATATCAATTTTAGTTGTATATTATTTTTTAACAACTAATCAAATTTGAACTTAAATGCTAGTGAATCGTTTACAATTATATATATATATATATATATATATATATATATATATATATATATATATAAAGATTCATATTAAAATAATATTTTTATTATCATGATTAAATTACATGTGTATTTGGTGAGTATGAAAATATAACTCAATCCTATAAAATCATTTATAGATTAACATAATAACTTATGTATTATGAAATATTTTTGTTTAGTTGACGTGGAATCTCCAACAAATAATTATAGATGAATTGGTATGAATTTTTTTTCTGATTTAACCAGATTTGAATTAAAATTCTAGACATGTAATTGGGTTAAATAGTAGGAAGTGGTAGGATAAATTCTTTGTTTGGTGCTCATAGTGGTAGTGGTTTTAGCTAGCTCAAACAAGGTTGATTTTAATGATAGATATTGGTGGTATATTTGAAAAATGGGAGTAAACCTAACTAGTAAATAATAAATTAAATACAATAATAACATCAACCACCTCACAAATCGACAAAATCAAAATAGTTAACTATGGTAGGTCAAGTAAAAATTGCCCACATTTCTCTAGATTCAAGTCATATTTAAGAGTTTTTACATGTTTTTACTAAAATTAAAGATATGATTTAAGCTCTAGAAATTAATATTCATGTTAAGATATTTAAAGGTTGTATCACCAATTATAAATAGCCATTAACGGATACTTAAAAGTCATAGTTTAAAGCTTTGATGGAACGTTGGACGATGATGGTTGAAATTAAAATTTGTCTTTCATGGATTTTGGATTTAAGGTTGAGATAACATTTTATCTGACTTGATTCATTTAGATACTCTTTACGATAATGATTTTAATGATAACTATAATTTATGGATACTAAGGATTCAAATGGAAATCGTCGTGTAATATCCTAACGTTTGAGTTGTGTAATATTTTAACTATTATATAAATATTTATTATTTAGTTAAAATTAATTAAATATTTTTTTACATGAATTTTTTTTATATAAAACATTAATTATAGCATAAACTTTTATTTTTATATATATATATATATTATATCTTTATAATTATACTAGGTAGAAAACATATAAGTTATCTACAATAATAAAAGTTTTATATCAAAATATAAGAATATTCATATATTTAATAACTTCTATGTATATCAAAACTAAGTTGTCTATGTCAACATCTTAAAAAAAATTATTTTTTCTAAAAAACTCTTACTGGACAGGTTATTTATCAACTTGTACCACATGTTGAACTTGTACAACATATACAACGAAAAACACAAAAAGGATGGATAGATTTGTAAATCTTAGTAAAGTTAACCTACAATACAAACAATGGGGTCTAAGATTTGACGACTCAATCTAACTTTATCAAACATATGGATACATATCTCACTTCTAATGTTCCACTATGAATATAAAAAAGTTATTTGGATAGTGATTTGGTAGTTGAATTTATTATTAAAAATATTAGTACAATCATAATTATTTTTCTCGAGAATATAAATCATTTTAGCTACTAACTTTAGAACCACTAGTACAAAATATAAAAATAATGATATTTTATTTAATCTGTTTTTACGATTAGATGTTGTCATTCCAAACGTGATGACATTTTTTAAATTAACTTCATTTAAGAATGCGGCTATAACAAATAGTCGCATTCTTAAAACAGAGCGCTTTGTTTAAGAATGAGGTTTTACCTCTTAGTCGCATTCTTAAAACATTTTTTTTACCCTAAGACAAAGCGCGTCACTTACGCTTTCATAGTTCCTTCTCTGGCGCTTTCGTTCTCTTCAGCTCTTTTGCTCTGGTGCTTCCTCTCGTCTTCCTCAAGCCTGCATTTGTCTTCTTCATGGCATTAGTAAGTTCGTTTCAACCTCTCTACTTCTTCTTCACCATTAGTTTTTGTATTTTTTTCGTTTCTCTTATGTATTTCTTTTCTGTCATCGTTCATTGCCTCGTTGGTGTTTGGGTGTTTAAAAATGACGAAAGCGAGGAAGCTAAAAAACCAATGGCAATAGAAGAAGACAAAGGCAGAGAAACTCGTTCGAAACTCTCACCTCTCGTCTCGTCTAACTACCTTTCGAGATCTGAAAACGCATTTTGTTGTTTATATGAGAGACAGAGAGAGATAGTTCGCGAAAGAGAAATTCGGAAAGGAAAAAAATGAAGTGTGAGAGCAAGAGTAAGTGGGTGAAACTTAGTTGCGTTCAATTTGAATATCTGAGATGAGAAAGGAGTGATGAGCAAAGAATGTAAGAAGAAAGACAAAGTGGTGTGTGTGTACACTGCAATGTGGCTATTATAAATGCGGCTATTTACCATAGTCGTCCTTATAACTTTGCATTTAAGAATGAGGCTAAATAGTCGCCTTCTTCTCTGTTGGACATAAGACTACGTGTACATCAAATGCGGTTAGAAAACTTTTGTTTTAAAGTGAAAATAGCCCCCCTCTTTTAACCTTTTTGCACCAGTGAATATAAATAATTGGTAGTTAAAACCTTGATAACTAATTAGATACACATTTAAAAATTATTTATTAATGATAGAAATTACCCAATAATATTTTAGTCTCTAAAATAATATCTAATTTAGTCAATATAGTGTAATTATTTTTTATCTCTAAAATTGGTTTTTATTTAATGATTTTTTTTAAATATAAGTGTCACTATTATATAATGTAATGACTGAAAAACATTGTGCAAACAAAAATTTGGAAGGGACCAGAATCAACAAAAATATAACATTAAAAATGCTATGTTTATAATACAAGATGTTATATAAAAATGTGATGGTTATAAAAGTGTTATGAGATGCTTTGAAGTTGTTTGAGTCTCAGGGTTAATTAATTATGGATAGTGATACTTTGACCCTACAAACAGCCAAAAACATCTATTCTATATACCAATAAATTATTATTTTAATTATATTTATTTTATTTTTTAATTTAAAATATTATTATAATTGGGTGTTTTAAGATATGTTATTTACTATTTGAGTGCTAACAAAAACTTTTCCTTATTCTATTTTTAAGATACCTAATGGAGTGACTTGAAAGTTGAGAAGATTAAAAAGTAAGTTCTAGTAGGAAGAGAGAGAGAGAGAAAATCAATAAAGAAAACACATATTGGATTAAATGGGATAATATACATTATCCGAAGAACCATAGAAAATTAGGCATGAAAAACATTCCTACATTGAATGCTACAGTTTTAGCAAAATGGAGTTGGAATTTACAAAAAAAGAAAACTCTTCATTGTGGAGCAAAGGTATGATGTCCGAATGTGGAAGGGAGAATCGTGGGAGTGAACACACAAATAAATCAACATATAGTAATATACATATGTAGTCAAATGTGGTTGTGTAATGGAATATTTGTACAAGGTGTGTAATGAATTAGGATCCTAAAAAAAAGGTTATGCTTTTTACTGAAAATGGTCAAAGATAGAGTCAATTAGAAGAAGAAATGTGTTACTTCACAATAATGAGTTGAGTATCCCATTGATATTTAAACTCACACCCGCAATAACCTAAATTAAAAAAAAAAAAAAGTTTACTCCTATAACCGACATCTTAAACGAACTTCAAATTTTAATAGGTTGCACCTGCATGTTATACGAGCTTACCTGCATCTATACAAATATAATTAAAAATAGTTTTAATATTACTCAAACACATTTTAAGTGTTCCTTAAATTACTTTAATTCATCCTAAAAACAAATGAGAGCTAGTAAGAAAATTAAACAAAATCTTGAGTTTAAACAGAAATGAGCAGAAGTTTTTAGTGTTAGAATGGAAATAGAACATGTTAGAGAATGAGTTAGATCTTCAAATTGAAGATGAACCCAAAAATCTCTTTCGAAAGGTGAAGGTGATAACGATGTGAATCGGAATTGAATAAAGAACTTTGTTGAACTTTCCATTACTGAATTTCTTATATTGCAGGTTATATTGGTAGTTTGGCAGCCTAATACGCAACACTACTTGCAAGCATTGTTAATTGTGTTGCATAGAGTGCTTAATGGCGGTGATGATTACTGTTGCGTTGAGTAAGACTCCATTTATTGTTTCAAAACCAGGGCACCATAGAAACATACAAGTAGACAATGTCATTGTTTCTCAGCAGTTAGTGGGGTCACAAATCCACTTATATATATTATATTTTGATGAATGAAAACAGAGTGGTGAATGGAGTTCCATGCAGGAGGTGGAGTATCCAAACAGCTATGCTAGTGCCTGCACATAATGAAAGCACAAAAAACAACTCGCCCACCAATTACATAGTGGACTCAAATGCTTCCATCATCCCTTCACACCAACTCTTCTCTATAAATCTCAACACTAATAACAATATATCACCAATTCATCATTATCCCACAAAATCTTTTTCCAATGAATGTCAAGTAATCTCTCCATTTCCCTTCAATAATTCTTTCATCAAAATTTAAAACTTTTTTTTTAACTATCTATTATAAATATAATTTGATTTTATAAAATTGATTTATAAGATAAGTTTTGTACATATTTATATACTGTAAAATATTTTTATCTATAATGGATGTGAGATTTTCAACACACTTCTTCGTATCGAGATTGTCAACTTGTCCGTATAACTATACATTTGTAGTGATCCAATAATAACTTGAAACTAACCCTAACTATCGTTAAGATAAACTCTACAAGATTATAATATCATATTAAGAAAAAATTATTTTAAACCTCACTTTTACCGGATCGACAAATCTAAAAGAAAAACTATAATTTGACATCCATCACAAAAAATAATTCACTTTTACAACTATTTTAATAATATAATAATATATATTAATATTTTAAATTAAAATATAAAACAAATTAAAATAAAATATTTATACTTTGAGTTGTACAGTAAATGTATTTTATTTTATGAGTGAGATAAAGTATCAGTCCTCCCTTATCTGATGCATTTTGTCTTCGCTTCATATCGCTCTTTTTAGTGTATAACTCTTTGTATGCAAACACAATTTCTCAATTATAAATCATCTAACTGACCCCACTCTTTGTCCAATAACGTGTTTAAAAATAATATGTTCTTGAATTGTCGATTTTTTTTGTCGACCTATCATTTCTTTTTGTGTTAGAGAAACAAGACACACAAAAATGTTCTTTATATATGCATAATTCAAAAGCCGATGACGTAAACCACTGAAGAAAAAAAAAAGAAAAAATATTATTTGACACCTACTTTTTCATTGCTCCAAATTACATCTTCCATATTATAAAGGTTATGTGATGTGAAAAGGTATCTTTATCAATTAAAAAGGTGTAATTTGGAGTAAGAGGGTCAAAGTATCATTTGCTAAAAAAAATTTAATACAGAATCATGAACGATTAAAGCTACTTTAAAGTCAGTAAGTATTAAATTATTTAAAAGGTAAATAATTGAAACTAACCACAGATTCTCCTTTCCTTTAAGCCTCTGATTGGTATTGGATACTCATTTTTTTTCTTTATTTCTCTTTAATAAAAATATTTTAAATTTTACTTTATTTTCTTATCTATTTTCACTCGTATCACAGAATTCTACAGAAGTCGATTTGTTTTACGTTTGAACTCCGTTTACGAGCGTGAAATAACGGAGTTCGTGTGTGTGCCTAGTGGACGCAACTGATATACTCATAGCAGCAATAATTTTTTACAGCACCCTCTTAAGGGACGTGTCATTTTTCAATTGGAAGGGCAATACAAATAACCATATAAATACGAGCCTCTTACGTTGTATCATTTCATTCTCGTGGCTCAACAGATTAGTTATTAAGGTTGTTCCAGGAGCTCTACCAAGACATGGAGAACCAGCAGAAGCAAAGTTGGTTCGAAAAAGCAAAGCCTTTGGCAGCAGTGGTATCAATACAGTTTGGATATGCACTCATGGATATTATATCCAAAGCTGCAATGAACAAAGGGATGAGCAATTATGTGTTCGTCGTCTATCGCCATGCAGTTGCATTCTTTGTCATGGCCCCTTTGGCATGGTTTTTTGAGAGGTATATATATATATATACCTTTCTACCTCTATGTGTGTTTGTTTTGTGTGTGAATAATTGAAGTAACACTGCATCGTTTTAACAGGAAAGTAAAGCAAAAGATGACACTGTCAATTTTCATGAAGATATTGGTGCTGAGCTTGCTAGAGTAACTATTTTCCTTCGTTGCTAAACACATTTAGCTCTTCTTTTTTAATGGAAACATGTGATAGTAACTTCAATTTTTTGGTTTGTGGCAGGCCAGTTATTGACCAGAATTTGTATTTTTTGGGGATGAAGTACACAACAGCAACCTTTGCCGTTACCATGACCAATATGCTTCCTGCTATTACCTTTGTCTTCGCTTGCATTCTTAGGTATAACTAACTGCATTAGTTCATTCTCTCCACTAATGGGAAAAAGAGAAACTAGCTTTCAAATATGGTCGAAAACCAATCAGATAAAGTGTTGCCGTGTTGGTTTTGCTTGCTTGCCAACCTGCTCAATCATAGAGATTCTAAGCTAATAAAATTACCACTTTTGTAAGAGTTTAGACATGCATTTTTTAGTTTAATTCAAGATTAGTTTTAAGATGATTGTTATAAAGACTAATGAACTTAACTTGTGCACCTGACAGTCTGTGATTTGGATAGTGTAAAACTCTTTTGCTCCTATTATTCATTCATTCTTTTTTTAGCTTAACACATCATTTCTGTGTGTATACGCTATGATAAAGTTAAGCAATTTCCGTTGTTCTGATCAGGCTTGAGAAGATAAATATAAGAAGTATACGCAGCCAAGCGAAGGTGGTAGGAACTGTAGCAACTGTTTCGGGTGCCATGATCATGACACTGATTAAAGGTCCAGTGCTTTTTGGGTCACACGTAAGCAATGCTCACAGCCAGAATAATGGGACTAGTACTCAACATTCAATGACAGGGTTCGTAATGATCACTATTGGATGCTTTTGTTGGGCTTCTTTCATGATCTTACAGGTAAAAAAAACATAACAATTTGATTCACAATCATGTATGTAAGTTGGTGTATACATGTATTTAATTGACACAACTTGATCTGTCTGTGTAGGCTATTACGCTAAAAACCTACCCTGCTGCACTTTCTCTTTCGGCATGGATATGCTTAATGGGCACAATTGAAGGTGCTGCAGTGGCTTTAGTCATGGAAAGGGGCCACCCTTCAGTTTGGTCTCTAAAATTTGATATGAGATTGCTCTGTGCTGTTTACGCTGTAAGCCCTTTCAACCTAACAATTCTAAATATGACAAAAAAAAAGCACGTTAAATGCAACATGCATTGCATGGAATATAATATAAATACTATAATGAGGAAAATGACGTTACCAAGTGGCAACTTTATTCCTACATTTGTTGGGGTTCGCAAAATCCACTTTCTAATATAATGTTTTCCTCAGCACCCTTGTGAAATGAATAGAAAATTCAAAAATAAAAAGTATACAAAAAAAATGAGATAAATAACTTAATGGGAAAAAAACAAAGGAAATGAGAGAAGGAATGAAAAATATGAGAAAGTTGACAGTAAAAAGTATGTTTAGTAGAGGGTGATATTCTATCCGAAAAAGAGAACCCACTATAGTAATATAATATGTATTAATATTTTTTAAGTTAAAAAATAAAAGAATTAATATTTTAAACGAATTGCTTTTGGGTGTTAAACATCACTATCCAGTATATATACCCGCTTTTATTTTTCTTATTATTAATAATATACTAATATGTATTAGTATTTTAAATTAAAAAAAATAAAAATAAAAATAATGAAAACATTAATATTTATTTTATCAATATAATACTATGTATTAGTATTTTAAATTAAAATACTAATATTTTAAATTATGGAATAAATGATTATTTTTGGGGGTATTAAATCATCACTATCGAGTATATATTTACTCGCTTTTGTATTTTTTCTTTGAAAATTGAGATGATCTCTTAAAATATTCCTAAGATAAGCTTAACCAAAGATGCACTAGTTAAGGTAATAAACATAGGAATTAAATCATGTTACTAATATAAGACTATAATCTCAACTTTTATTATGTAAGGTATTTTTCTACTTTCCTCTCATGCCTCTTTAATTAATAAAGTGACACATTATAGCAATTAAAATTGATAAGAGAAAAACTTTCAGTTGTTTAAACGTCACGTTTTAATCAAAGTGGAGCTGTCACCTTCAAATGGAAGTATAAACTTTGTGTGTGGTTCATTTCCTTCTATAGAGCTATGTTGTCAAGCTACTACTAATATTAAGCTAAAAAAAAGATACAATTCCTTACGCCTTTAAGATATTATTCTCTAATTAAAATGAGATTTTCTTCCCAAAATAAATTCGATTTTTTCAATAATCAGTTAAATAAAGGTTAGAATTTAATGTAACATTACTTTTCAAGGTGAAAGATCAACTCTAATTGGAAAATAATACTAAAAATGTTAAATCTATTTTGTTCCTATTAGGAAAAGTTTTATCATAAATATCCATAATATTCTCCTATGTATTTTTTTTAATACATATTTATTTATTTAATTTAGTATGAGAATGACAAAATAGGGAATCAGACCAAAATCATTGATTCTTCCTTTCTTATGGTTTTAGAAGGTAAAAAGAAGAGGACATAAAATATTTGAGAGTCAATATATAATGTAAATTCTAATAGATTAAAACATTGATATGCAGGGCATAACCTGCTCTGGAGTGGGTTATTACTTGCAAGGAGTGGTGATGAAAAGTAGAGGCCCAGTCTTCGTAACAGCCTTTAGTCCACTCTGCATGATAATCGTGGCTATCATGGGCTTCTTCATTTTGGCTGAGCAAGTTTTCCTTGGAAGGTAATCATGAAAATGAAGTACCTGTGAATCTATGATATTTTTTAGTACCTATGATATCACATTAACCAGAACCTTACTGAAATCTGATAAATGTTGCAGAATGATCGGTGCCATTATCATTTGTTTGGGCCTATACTCTGTGGTGTGGGGAAAAAGTAAAGACTATAGCCCATCAGACCCAAATACTGAAGAGCCCATAGTGGACATGGACAATGCTAAGGAAAATTACACTTGCTGCACTCACGGAGTCACCACTGCCACCAATTTAGGAAATGGAAACACAACTCCAAGTGAAGAACAAGTGTGAGGAAAAGTTGCCATTTATTTCAAAACTTCAACTATTTTAGGACATGTCTGCATGAGCAAAAGCAGCTATGTTTGTTCCTAGTTGTTTAATCTTCCACGAAATACAAGAACACAGATTTTAACGTGGTAGATAAGAAGCACATAGTAGTGAGAAATACATTATGGTTTTGCATATTATATGTCACAATGTAAGAATAAGCCCCTTCAGATTTCACATCATACAGTATTTCTACATTCATTCAGAAAAAGAAAATGGTAATGACTCGCTAAGAAGATGCCGACTCTGGAGTAAATCCACTGGATAAAAATGAATGAGCAAATCACAGAATATTTTGTTGTATTAATAATGAACTCGACAACATAATCAATTTACCTTCATGAAATTTATCGACTATAAGCTACCATGAATGATCCAATTTGCAATACATATTTCATTTTGTCTGGTAAATTCCCTACGATTTTCTCAAATGGGTAAAGGATTCAAAACCTATGCATATCGGTCAGCAAAAGGTGTATCAAAAGATGGCTCCTATGAAACCAACAAAGACTGTCCTATCTTGTAACTCAAAATTTCTCCTTTATTACAATTGCTTTACTTGTTTTGCACATATGTGCTGGAGTTCCCTGCTGCAGCCAAAAAAGATTCTGTAAAGGAGGAAGGAAAATCAAACGTGAGAAGGAGCATCTCGGATCAATACAAAGATATTAGACAAATCCAGAAAACACAGCGTAAAGGAACATGATAAATTACCTTTCCAGATGCAGAAGGATTTCTGATTGATAGGTGAACCAGTTACAGTCTGAATAACTTCAAACAGCATGCTCTGTGGAGTGCTCCTCAGCTCTTGTACAACCCCATAAATAGTTTTCCCATTATCAAAGTAAATGTGATTATTGGGGTGTTTTGTCTTGCAACCAGCATGTCGCTCAAATTCATATGCATTAATAACCTGGAAGAAATTTAATATTAGTCAGAGATAGCATTTTGGCTCAAAAAGGATTCTAGTACTCTGTGATAAGGATCAACCAAACTTTACCTTTGAAAAATTACACGAGTGACAACTGCACAAATACCCAGCACCTTTTATAACACCTCGAAGTTCCTTCTAACAAGCATAGGAAGAACCACACATGTGATGAAAGATAAGCTACTGTGAAAGATTAACTCATTAATACTAAATTTTACCTCCCGTGACCACGCTTTATACTTTACTGAGAGACCATCCAGCATACCGGTGGATAGCAAACTTCTGACATTTGAAGGGAAGTTGTTTGAAATAGCCTTTTTAGACATTTTTATCTCCTCTTTTGTCTTGAGAATATTTTCAGTTCCAGGTGCAGATGTCTGTGTTGTACTTGGAAGTAAATTAGAACTAGATGTAACCATCTCCTTCTCTTTCACAGCTTCTGACTTGTGTGAAAGTGCTTGACACATCAACAGTTCATACTCAGAAATGAACAAGTCTGAGGGTGTTGTGTCATCATCACGGCTACCAAAACATATGATAGTGCTCTCTCCATTATCATAGGATCGTGGAACAAATGGCACATCATTTCCCTCCTTGTGGTAGGTGTAATGAGATGATATAGTGCCATTGTCAACCTTATTGTACAACTGGTTGGTTAACATAGAATTGCCATGGGCCTTATTGTAAGCTTGAGCAATAGATATGACATTGCTATCCACCTTACTGAAGCCCTCATCCATTGATACCGTATTACAAATCTCATTGAATGTTGGATGTACAGATAAGCTGTCATTTCCCTTGTTATAGGATTGACCCATTGACATGAAATTGTTATCTGTACTGTCATACGAACCATTCATTGCTATTATATTGGCTCCCCCTTTGTTATAGTTGAGATTTGCTGACATGGAATTATCACCCGCCTTGTATAGACAAGGATTTGACAAAGTGTCACTAACTCCTCTATCATAGGGATTTTTTGTAGTAACAGACATGACATTCTCGGATCCCTTCACCTCGTTTACTCTGACTTTTCTAATTCCATCATAATTAAAAACTAAACGAGGATCTTCTAATGCAGTTGATATGGATAAACCAAACGAGGACCCACTCCCAAAGGGGTCCATATTATCCTTTCTTTCCACACTCAACTTATCATCCATGCTAACAGAGGGAGTATTTGCATCTTCAAAAGTCATATTTGCAGCATCTGGGCCAAAAATTTGTTCAGTAAAATGACCATTTAAAGAGTGAAATCCTGAGGAATTCCCCCAGGAAGGAACATTCGAGTTGAGAATTCCAGATAACAAATTGTTTGGAGCATCTACTGCTTGTTTCTTATTGGGAAGCAGATCCAAATCAGGGTCATCCATGAACCATGAACAAGCACGCTTGGAATCAATTCTAGAAGAATTGTCATTTGTCATGTCACCATCATTCAAACATCCAGGGCTCTTCCCCATCCAAAATGCTTGATTGTGGAACGACTGTCACACAAAAAAATCATTAGAAAGAGGCTCCTTCCTACCAAAGAATTTCAATGTAAAAAACCTTGCCACTAAATCGAACTATAGATACAACAAACTTTAGCATGCATCTGGTCACCAACAAGGAAAATGATTTATAAATACAAGTGCCATTAAGAACCATGAAAAGGCAAAAATACTGCCTCGCCTCCTCTTAAACCTCTACATCACATCACATTTTCTAAAGACACCTTAAATTATGACTGCAGAAAATGGATCTGAACCAAAAATGTAAGTACAAGATAAAAAAAAAAAAAGCTTTGCACATGAAAACACTCTCATCTAGCTCTAGATTAACACACAATGAATATGCATGCAAATACGATTATTTCAATTAAATTTCCTAATCGAGTCGCCATAAATTTAACCACAAATTCCACCTATAGTCAATTGCCACCAACAAAGAAAATAAAAAACAAAAAATAAAAACAGCAATTTTGACAAAGTTTTAGATTAGCTTAAAACTGCTTCATCCCCCCTCCCCCCCGGACCAGCTATGTAAATATTTGAAACAAAGCACAACATAAGTTGAAGATAAAACAAATGCATGTAGAAAAAGGATGCAGAATCAGCATAATCAATGTTTAGTGAATCATGCAACAAAAGGATATACTAATTGTAACTGGAACAGAATGGGAAAATTCCAAAGCAAGACACATTTTCCTTACTAGTAACACAAAGTTCCGATTGTAATTAAAAATGGAGCACAAAAGCACAAGCAGCAGCAAACAAATATTCCATGCAACGAAGCACAAGCGAAACATACCATTTCCCTCTTCACTGGTTACCAATAGATTGAAAAGCTATGCTGGTGTTTCCAATGAAGCTTGCCAATCAATAATGAGAGCTGTTTAGTCAAGAAATTTGCCTGCAACCGAGCACCCCCAAAAGCAACTTAAACTAAAAACCGTTGCTTTAGTCGAAAATGGAACATGCAATGATAAAAACGGCATCTTTGGTGGGTGCAGAAGCTAATAAAAGTTGGGTGAAGAAAAAATAGGAAAACTCACATGTCAGTGAAAGGATGAAGCCGAAAAGAAGAAAAAGAAGAGCATTTGCATCGGTTTTGATTTGATTCTGGTAGCCTAGAGAGTGGAAATGCGTTACTGTGAATGAAGCAATGAAGCTACGTTTGACAGAAAAGGGTTGTGAATGATGCGAAGCAGAGGCACACGGTAAGATCGGTAAGGGGAAGTAGAAAGATATTGAAGATTTTGTGCTTGTCGGAAAAGTTAAACCGTGGTGCTCCGCACGATCGCATCGTCACATTAAATCTTTGCCGTACACGTGGCGACATCGAGTTCTGTGCGTCAGAGGTTCATCATACGCCGGCTGCTTCGCCTCCCCTTACCTTCTCAATTCTTTCAATTTTATTTTTTAAAAAACTAAAAACATTTATTTCGTATATTTACTTTATTCTAATTAAATAAATTATAATAACACTTTATATTAGAGATGTTTTCATGCGTTAAATATAACAACTTAATGTATACTTGAAGTTTAATTAAAAATATTCATTTTAAGTATTTAAAATATTTTTAAATTTTTGTTTGAGTATTATAATGTTTAATTGTTACTTTCATCTTTCATCTTTTCATTTTTAATTGTGTCTATCAATTCATTTGTTTTATTTTTAATTTTTTTAAATTTTTTGATCAACTTTTTTTTTCTCTTCCAATTATTTTCTTAATGAAAAAAAATATTTTGGTAAAAATAAAAAATATTTTAAACAATTATTAAATAAATTTTATTAATAAAAAATAATTGAATATATCCAAATTTGTAAGATACATAAATTTAATACAAATAAAAATATATAATTTATTTTTAAATAAAAATACAAAAACATTTTTTTATTTAAAATTCTTCATTTATATATATAAAAAAATCATATTAAAAGAAATATTATTGAATCTTCATT
This sequence comes from Phaseolus vulgaris, assembly GCF_051622355.1. Classification (NCBI taxonomy): domain Eukaryota; kingdom Viridiplantae; phylum Streptophyta; class Magnoliopsida; order Fabales; family Fabaceae; genus Phaseolus; species Phaseolus vulgaris. Next base: position 46,484,708 of record NC_143504.1, read on the forward strand.
TAATTAAATAGAATTTTAGAAGAATAAATTGTATTACAAATATTTTTATTTTATATTATTAAACACATAATAATATTAACATTTTCCTCACCCAAAATTATAACTATAAAACAAGAAAATAATAATAAAATATTCATCAAAATTCAGAAGGCATCTATTTGTTTGTTTGAAAGGTATTTTACATAGAATTAAATATAGAAAAGTCTCTTTCACATTCAAAATTACATTTGTAACCAAAAGGAGACAGTATAATAAAGATATTATCATATTCCAAGTGTTTTAAATGATCAAAACTATCCTTTTTGTGAATACTTTTAATTTCAAGTTTTTTGCTGTGCATAAGTTTAGCCATAAATGTTTTTTTCTAATAACTTTTTTCTACTTTATATAATTTTCCATGCATACATGTTTTCATACCACCCTCATTTCATTATACATCATCCAAAATAAAATATTTTATAAGAGAATAGTGTGTATATTAACCTTTGGTAACACATACTTTTTTATATATAATAATATAAATTAGGAGTAAAGTTTTGAATCATATATTTAAGAGATAAATTTATTTATCACTTATCATTTATTATTTATTATCTATACTACACATGATGTTTCGTATAAAGATTGTAGTACCTGACACAAATTTTATTACACTACAAACGTTATCTAAGTTTTTTTATTATATCAAATGTTTTTTTTCAAAAGAGTACAAAAGTATTACTACTTGAATTTAACTCCTTAACAATATGAAGAATATAAATATATTTATCATTCAATACTTAGTAATATAAAATATCTTAGTCATTAATTATAATATCTTTTTTTTAATTTTAATTAATATTGCATTCAAAATATATATTAGTAAGATTAAGGAATTTATTTTTTAACAATAGAACGAAATTAAATATTAAGTCATCCATATAATTAAGAATAACCCTTTTAGTATTGGTTATATAACATACTTTAGTAGTTTATTTTAACTCCCTTCATATAGAAAGAATGTATATATATTTATTTTGTAAGTAATGATTTTTTTTAAATGGAGATTAGAATCGTACTACATATTAAGTATAAAAATATAAATTTTCAATTATTCAATTTATTTATTTAAAATTTATGCAATTAGATATTAACTTTTTAATTGTAAATATTTTTTATTTATATGTAATAGTAATTAATAAATTTATTCAAAATACAATATGTCATTGAGTATTAATCACAATGAGATATCATGAGATCAACATTTCAATGTAAATATTAATTAATAAATTTAATGTAAATATGATATACACAATGGATAAACATTATATATTTTTTGTTTTTATTTGATTTGATGTAATTCTCGTTTGGTTTAATTCTCATATACATGGTTTCACATTAATTAACGATGAATTCAACTGTATTAAAAATATTGGTAGATACTTATTACATCGTATTAATTTCATATTTATTTTGTTCCATCTGTTTTCAATATTATGTTCTAGGATTTAAATATCCTCTGAATTCAAGGTTATAACTGATATTATAATTTATTGTATTCTGACATTTGTTTTTATTGTTTCTTAAACTATGTGCAAGTTAAAAGATTCTAAAACATCATCTATGTTGGTAGCTTTTATAAATAATGTAAATTTGAATTTTAGTTTTAAAGGACTTATAAACAATTTTCATTATGATTATTTGAAATAGAATTTCATGTATAAATTTGTTTCTATGATAAAATAAAGCATTTATGCAACAATGTTAAATTTTCACAAATGATTTTTTTTAATTGATTATGAACACAGTCTTATATATTTATATAAAAAAATTATATAATAAAACTTATCAACGGATAATTTTAGGAAAAAAAAACTTTTCCACCAACAATAACTTTAGATAAAATATTTAAAGAAATAGAATTTTAATTGAACTAAAAAAGAAATAGTTTTAAATCTATTTATAAACTTTTTAGAAAACTTTTTCATTAGTCATTTACTTTAAAATTATATCACTATTAATCATAAAATAAACATTTAAGTCTATTTAAAAAAATTAAAATAGTTTTTAAAAGTTACTCCCATAGTCCCACTAAAATTAAAATTTAAAATTATTTTAATAACTGCAATCAATATCTTATTCTTTAAATTGATTTTACTAAAACAATCTTATCTCTCAATAATTTGATTATTTGAACTTAAACAAAGAAAATAACTAACTGTATTGTTCGATCGTAAGAAGATGTCAATCGTTTAGCGATGGTTCTAATAACAAATATTAACATCTAAAAATTTACTTAAAATCTATATGTTGGCTCGAAAACCTATTTTAACATCGGTCTAGTGTAAAATATTCAACTGTATTAAACTGTATTTACATTTAAATATGTCAAATCGAATAATAACTTAAACATCGAATTACCTTATACTAAAAAAACACATATTCATGTCGGAACTCAACGGTGATTCAAAGAGATTAAGAACCTTTTCAACTATTTTGTAAGCAGATAAACTAATTTAATTTTTTTTAACCACGTACATATTATTCATTGGCAAGGAAAATAATTAATACGGGAACTTTAAGCTTAAATTTTGACTTTTTATAAACAATGTATTAGTACATACTATTCCATTCCTCGAAATAATAACTAACACCATCTAAGACTTTTAAGCACAGTTTTGGACTTTTTTGAATTAAAAAAAAAACTAATTTAAGCTATTTTTATTTACAAATCTTCTTTTCAAACTTCTTACTTCTATTTTTTATTAGTTTCTTTACAAAAGTTTTAGAATACAGTATTTAAAATTTTAAATTAAGAAAAAATTAAAAATCTAAATTAATATTTTTCGTGTTTTAGTTTAATTTATAATAGATGGTAAACTCTAAGATAATTAAACCAAACATTGAAGTTTATTTTGGTAGAAACCAATACATTAAGCTATTACAAAGTGGGATCTCCAACATAAGCCAATACTTCTCATTCAAACAAAACAAAAAAATAAATTAACACCTTACTTAATAATTTGTACTATAGAAATACTATTTGTAAAATAGTATTTTTTTTTAATTGTTCTCGTAAAAAAGGACTGAGAAAAATTCTACCTATTGAACTCTCTCACTCAGTTAGTACGTGGTCTCTTTCACATGGTCTCTTTCACAGCTCATGCTCATTTACTCTAGTCAATTTCTTCTTTTTTCCGTAGGTTCTCGATTGGGAAGATGTCTGCAAAAGATGTTGCGACAGTCAAGTAAGTATTTAGTTTTTTGTGTTCGGTGTAATTAATGCACAATAATAACATACTTTTTTCTTAAAAATTATAATGATTTATATGTTTATTATGGACCCGTTGTTATTGGTAGAGTAACATATTACCTAATGTTTTCATACGATTTAAGAATGTTAATCTCTTTCTGATTTTAATATATTTTGAACATGTCGACAATACTGAATATCGAAACTTATAGATCCGTCAAATTCTAACCAGAAACAATATCTCTACTTTGATGTAAAACTTTTTAGAGGTTCTAAAATATAACTTCTCTAAACAATGATCAAAAAAAATATCAGAGTTATTATTTATTTTGAAATTGAATTACTTTGTCTTTTGTCTTTTTGTTGTGTTAAAAAATATCTTAATTAGTTAAGAAATAAAGACGTATATAATTGTAAAGTGGACCAAAGTCTACCTGCTACCAGAGTTTTCAACCAAACTATTCACTTTTTTTAATTAAAAATAAAAATAAAAAATAATTTAAAAATATTAATTTTTGTATGATATTTAAATATACAAATATGCAATAATAATATTGTAACTTAAATTATTAACATTTATAAATTAAATTATTAGTTATAATAAAATAATTTAATAGGTAAAGATAATAAAATTTATATAATTAAAAACATTAATTAATTGATTAAATTCATAAAATATTTATATGATTAAATATGTTTTATTTTAAATTAATAAAAAATAAACTTTTTGATTTACTTGTCAATAAATTTTGAGTTCACTTAATCACGATGGGTGAATCGTTTTATCTCGTTTATGACGGATAAAAAAATTGAAATAACACAAAATAAGTTAACATGTGTAAAAATAAAAATGTGTTTTCATTCTCCTATATGGAAATCTGATTTTGTTTCAACACGTGAAAGTAGAATAGAAATGAAAAAAAAAAAACCTTAAATATATTTTTAATCTTTATAAATCAACGCATTTTAATTTTAAAATAATATTTTTCGTTCTTATAAAATGATAGCTTTTGGGTTTCTTACAAGATGCAGGTGGAGTTAGGGAAATAGAGGGTACCAAATAGCACTTCCCCAAGGTTAAGTAGGGCCAGACCTGTATGCTCATTCGATTGGACCTTGCGTGCCCAAACAATTGCTTCCTACACCATATCATTCCACCCAAATCCACCAAATCCAGTGGAAAAGACGAAAATATCCTTAATTATTATTTTTTGTATTGCGGATTTTTTTTATCTAGAATGGCCTTTTAATTTTTGTTTCGGGATTTTTATGTTCGGAACACAGAAAACCCGATAGAATATATTATTTTTAATTCTGGATTTTCATATCTAGAATAAAGGATATTTTTGGAATTTTTAAAATATGTTGGGTGCAGGTTCAAAAATATTGGGTGTAAGAAGAATTTGCCAATATGTTTACCCAAAAATGCGTTCAAATATTTAGGTAGCAAAAGCAATTTATAATTAATAATCAGTAATTATTAATAAAGCCAATTAATGTTGACATTAGAACAGGGCGGGATAAGTTCTGAGTGGAGGCCTATGCAAGAGAAAATATTGCGAAGAATTAACATTCTAATTTAGATTAAAAATTATTTAAGGTAAAAATACTGCAAATAGGATAAAATTCTGATTTATATGATTTAATCTCTTAAATATTAAAATATATTGAATACACAAAACAAAATTGTTACGAAAGCTAAAACTTATTTAAGCATTTATTATTTTATTAGGAAGATTCCGAATGACAAGTATCATACTACGCTGCTATAGATTTTTTACACAACAAAATTCGATACACTGTATTGAACAACGACAGCAAAAGTAATAAACAAAATGATTTACAATTTTCTTCAAATGGCGCTCAAACTAGAAATCATCCTTTGTGAACCAAAACATTTGGAAGATAGTAGTAACCTTGTAGTTCACGAAAAGCTCAGCAAAAAGAAGCTTGTTACTCTCTTTCTTCACTCCAATGCTCTCCCTCTAATCATTGCTAGCTCTACACAAAGATGTCACATATTTTTAGCTTGGGTAGCCAGAAGGGTGCATGCATGCCAAAGTGGCAATTGCAAAGGCACGCATGTGAACTTTTTACAGCATAAATTGAATCCTCTGTTCCAACAACTACAAAAAAAGTGAGGAACACAGAACCCGAACCTTGTCAGGGCACACCGCGAGCTGCGGCAACTCGATGCTCGTGTCACATTCTTACTTTACTTTCTCGAAAAGTGGTCACTGCTCACCACTTAGTGTATATATAGTATCCTATTCCTGTGTACTAACTCAGAACCCTGCAAGTGCGGTGTTTATGTTCCCTCGTTAGTAACAATAGTTGTTCTTCTGCCTGAACTTTAGCAAAGCAAGACGAGGACAAGCCAGCGTTTGTCAAGGTTCTGGAGGAGCATGACCTTGACATTGAGATTGAGCTACTCTCTGATGGAGCAATGCAGGAACTTAGCTTCGTACATCTCTTGTCCACATGAACCGAGAATAGTGAATACACTGGTCTGTGGTCTGAGAATTTGGACTCTCCTCTCACGTACCATAACTGCTCCACTCCTTCTCCTTTCCACAGAATTCGATCGCACCTTTTGTTTTGTCCCACATAAACAACTTCACTTCAGTTCTCATCATTCATCAATGAAACATAACTAGAACAACAATGTGTACGATGATGTTGTTCCACCACATGTCATCATTTGTTACATCAATGCTTAAAATGTTTTATAAATAATGATTCTGATTCGTTAACTATGTAAAAAAAATATCATTACTGAGAAGCAATTTGCCTGGCTGGCTCTGTGCATGATAATAAAAAAAATGAAGGTCGGTTATTGCAAACCTGACCTCATTTAACTTAGTTAATTCAAAAGAGAAGTGTTTGATTAAGACGGGGTTTTGTTATGGTGAGATTTTTAGATTGGTGGATGATAATTGGTGGAGGTTTCATGTGGTTTATATAAAACTATATTGAAAAGGATGATGATATAGAATATACAGTGTTTCCCCGCGACCCATCATTCACTCACCATTTTGGATTATGTCATAAAACGTAGCCAATGATTTTACTTTATTATTGCTTAAATCACTTGCTTATATGGTTGACTAATTCAGAGCATTAAACAATGCACAGTTGCGAATATATTATACAGCACAGGGAAATCCTTTTCAGAGGCTGGTTCATAAAGAATTGCAAATGGTATTACATTACGTACCAACCAAGTGAAGTTGCTTAATTATGCGTAGCATGGTTGAAAATTATGTTCAACTAGAGATATCTTAATCGCAAAAGGTCATCACTGAACGTCACAGCATATGCAAAACAGACGGCAATAATGCACATGATCTAATGACATTCCCATTGTGGATAAGAAGAGTTTTGGCTTCAACAAAAAGGTTTAAAGCTTACCAAGCCGGTGTTCGTCGTTTTTCCTTGGACTTGTTGGTTTGAGCAACATACTGGTCAGAATCAAATAAGTATTTGTAAGTTGGTGCAAAGTATATCTTCCCTTCCTTCCACTCTTTGAACACTCTACCAGCTCTTTGCTCTATCCTTAGCTGTCACAAGAGAATGAATAGAACAAAATGGTAAGACATAGACAAAAATATTATTATACCTCACGCATTTAAGAACATGTCAAGTAAGAACACATAAACAAAATAAATGGTAATATATATAATTACCTGATCCTTCTCTAACAGAGCCTGCCAATCATTCTTTTTCAGTAGTTCAAGTGTATCATCATAACCAGCAGCAAGGCGATAATTCAAATCCCCAAGCCAAATAATCTTACTGCAGATACCAAAAAATTTAAAGGGTCATTTAGTAACTAAAGGTAATTGATAGATTATTTCTCAAATTGGAAAGAAAGAACATACTCATGCTCTAATATGGTTTCAGGAGGGAGTGGTTGACCAGGAGCTTTGAATGAGTGAGAAAATTTAGTTTTCTTTAGGATCTCTGATACGTCCAAATTTCTTCGTATCTCGTCACCCTCCTTCTCTCCAGAGGCCAAGTGGGTATTAACCAAGCAAAACGTCGTGTGGTACAATGTCATGCTGATTGATACTGAACCCTGTTGAATTAACCAACAAAAACAAAAGTGATAAGCAACCACATACATCATCATTCTAGCTAGCTAGTAGAAACTCTAATGCAAAATGGTCCCATTGCAAAATCTAATGCAAAATTTAATTTTTAAAAAAATGTTCACCCCTAACATGACATGGGAAATTAACAAGACTGAATAATATATGAAAGGAAATTAGAGGAATGAACCAACCTTATTTCCTAGATAGCCCATGATGCCTCTACCAACGGAAGACACTTTTAAATTGGTGACATGCTTGTAAAGATCCTCACGTACCCACACGCACAAGAAGATACCCACCATTTGTTTACTTGCTGCAAGGCAATAATAATGCTCTTGTTCTTGTTCATGTTCACTTGAGCTACATAATAATGTAGGAGAACTTTCTTCACTCGAGCTTGTGTTAGAGTTCAAGGCTTCACGAATCAGAGTGAGCCACTTTGTTGCTGGGCCACTGTCCTCTGGCCCAAGCACGTTCCCTGGGTTTAGAGGTATAATTTCTTGGAACCTAAGGTGCAATGTAGTGAAAACAAAATTTAGTATTTTAGATTATTCTACAATCAACACAAAGACATCAATTTGTAGGAAGTGATGGAGCAAAATGATTTTCACATGGACATTATTTCAAGTCCCTAGAATTATCAGGGGCAAAACAGTCAGCTGAGAATGGCCAAAAGCTAAAACGCATATGCACGTTATTATGAGCTGTGAGCATGTTTGGTTTGCGTGGATGGCGTGGTTCATCCAGCGAAGCTCATCAATTTAACAAAGGTTTCACTAGTATGGTTCAAGGTTTCTCGCATCACTCCAAAACTTGCTACATGCAAAGTGCTGGTAGTTATTTACATGAAGGGAGTTATTTAAAAAGTAAGATTAGAACCTGTAACAATTGATTAAAAAATTGCCATGCAGTCTAATACAAAATACATATTTCAATTCAATTTGAAGAAAGTAATATTTATGTGCCTAAGGTTAATTTTGAATATAAAGCTTCTGTTTTATATACACGAGCTAATTATATGAGAAGAAGGGTAAAATTTGTCAGTTACATTTTTGGCCATAATTTACTCTTCTGAGATAAAGCCTCTGAGGTGTTGAGACTTTGGAGTCACCACCATAACCAATAATAAAAGAATTAGAGTTGTGAAAACTGACAGCGTAATTATGAGTACAGACTCTGCACTCCTTGAAGTGAGTAAACAAGGAAGTTTTCACAAGAGGAGTTGTATAAATTGGAAACTGGTATTGGTAGTATCAACAAAGAAGGAAGAATAGAATAAAATAATATACCCAATGACATAGATATCAGCTGGTGAAGGCAACATCAACCAATCCCTCAAGTTCAATCCTTCGTTGGGTGACTTCCCTCCCACATTCCACGTCCCCACGAACATCCTACAAACCCATTCACAGACCAACACCCTCGGTCATCTTTTCCAACTCAACAAAATTCTATAACCAAAATTTCACTAAAAACTAGCACTAATTTTAGTTCCTAACACATAACATATCACAGTTATATTTCAAACAAGCATGATGGATATGTTTACCTAAGGTTGAGCGTGTCGATGTCACTGACCACTGGAGTCTCCTTCACTGATGCGGAATGTTTCAATTCGATTGTGGAATCCATCTGCCACCCCTCTTTGAAAAAATCCAAATAACCATAATCAGTACTAAAATAAACAAAAAAAAACACTAATTTATGTTGTTTTTTTCAAAACAAGAGACCCTACAAGAAACCTAAAACCGTGTGGCTTTGCAGTTGCAGGTACAGTGATCATAGGCCAAATTGAATTCCAGAGAATTAGCCACCCACGTGGCAGATTCAATGGAAAACATCCCTGATGGGACCCAGGGCCCCGGTAACAAATTTCGGGCACCCTTATCAATGTCACTTCCTTTTGTTCCATCACCATGTCTAATCACACTACACTAACCCATCTACCACCAATCTGTCCCTCGAATTGCTGAGAAATCCACGTTTTCACCCCCAAAAAAATCAAATCAGAAGTTCAAAACTGTAGGGGGAAAATTAATAGAAGGAAAAACCCGAACCGGATTTTACCTGGTAAAGAGTAATCTGAGGGAAAGCTATCACCGTTGCTCCTTTTATTGAGCCACTTTCTCACATTAAAATTTGGCCATGAAGACTGTAACCCGAAAATGAGAAAAAAAAGGGGGGGGGGGGGGGGGGGGGGGGGGGGGTGAGAGTGAGAGAGATCATAAAGAACATGTATGACCAAAAGAAGAAGATAGCAAGGACATTTAGGTTGGTTGTATAGTGCAGACATACCTTGGATATCTTCTTCTTCAAATTCGTTGTCATTGTTTTTCTCCAACTGAACCAAATAAGACAACAGCAAATGATCAGGAACGATAAAATGGCATGAGCACGCAGGTGCCGGAGGTTAAAAAGCAACAACAGCGATTATCTAAATCCATGTGGGGATTTTATACAATTAAAGTTGGAAATTTTGGTAAGTCATCAAGGGAGAAAAAACAACAAAATGGGTCTGCACATGAGAATTTTGTTTTTCTTTATTGTACGAGAAAACTAAGTTTATTGTTTGAAATGCTATTAAAGTAGTTTTGAATAGTTTTCAACGGCAATATTTAAGACCCAGTTGCAGGGGAAACGGAGACAGCTTCTGAGTAATAAAAACATTAAAAAAGAAAACGAAATTGGGTTGTGTTATAGAATATACCAAAAAAGAGAGAAAGAAAGAGCTTAGAAAAAAGGCTAGGTGCATCTTTCTCTTCTGTTCTAAGGAATAATAATATCTCTTTATTAGAAGCTCCAGTTTTGCGCTTTACAGGTAAGAAAAACAGTGCGTGGATGAACCGAGCATCTGTGATCACATTCAACGTTCGTTCAAAAAGCGAAAGTTTGCGACTTTTTTCAAGGCAAAACCTGCACACTAACTGGGGTTGTCTGCATCCAAAACTAGAAGAGCGAAAAAGAAGCGGCGTGTGAGAATGGATGGAAACACATCAATCAAACTGGACCCGGAATAGGGGTGGTGAAAACGAAACGAGGGACACCAAATCCGAAGGCTTTTCGAGAACGCGGAAAGAACAAAAAACAAAAGAGAAAAAAAGCATGGCAGTGATAGAAGCAAGACAAGAGCATATAACAAAAGAGAAAGTGGAATATTATAGAGAAGTGAAGTGGGTCAACGGCATTGGTTATTGTAGTATAGTGTGTGAACAAATGAAAGACTAAAACGATGAAAAGCACTTACAAGAATTGAGAAGAATGGTGGTTTTTGGTGTGGGGTTTCAGTGAAAATGATTCAGAGGAGAGTGTGGATATGAAAGAGACTGGTTATAGTCCCTTCCCGGTTTTGATGCTTCCTTGATCCTTCCCCTTTGATAATGATGGTGAAGGGTGAAGATTGAAGAGTGAAGAGAGGTAACACATAAAGGTTTTTTGTGATATATAACACTGTTCTGTAGCTTCTATTCTAGTTTCTTTGCCTTTATTGGTTTGTAGGGAAGGAAAGGTGGAACTCAGAAAGAGATACAGAGGATGTTTTCTTTTGGGGGCCTTTCTTGGAAAAGCCTTCCTTCCATAAACAACATAAATTAATATCTTTCCCACTCCAAATTACTGGATAAATATTTACTTATGTAATTAAAATAAATAAATATTTTTTTTTAAAAAAAACTTCATTATCTTTTCAATCTTGTTACTCATTTTATTTAAGCTGGTCCCAGTTAATAAAAAGTTTAATTAAATATAACAATTTTTTATCTAATTAACATTAACAAATAAATGTTGATAATTTTAATTTAAGCATGATGCAATTTATGGTCAAGACCTTGTGGAAATTTATAAAATTAACATGTTAATTTTACAGAAAAATTGGTTATAGTGGTACATTTTAAGATTGAGAGACTTAGTATTAAACAAATTATATTATTACATAAATTAACATTTTATTAATAAAGGAATAAATAAGATTAAAAGATAATTATGTCTTTTTAAATATATAATGTATATTATAATTCAGATTTTAATAAATAAATAAATAAATCATTTCGAATGTATGAATTATATTTTGAATGTACAATGACTAATGGTTTTATTCAAGGTTGTTTTTAAGAGTTTAAATTTAAGGTTCATTACAAGGGATCAAGGTGCAAGAGGAATTAAGTTTCCCCGTATGTTAGAACTACTCTTTTAAAGTTTAATGTTTTATTTTTCTCCTGCATTTTTTTTTCAATTTAATATTATTATTATTATTAAAGTTTTCAATTTGGTTTAATTTTTAAAATTACTCTATATATTCCATTCTTTAAATATTGAAAATAATGGATGAAAGCAACATCCTTTTGATAAGGCTAGTAATGCCCCCAAAATAGCATATATATATATATATATATATATATATATATTTATATGCATACATCAAAACTAATAAAATATATACTTTATACATTACTTAAAAATACATATATTAAACAAAACAACTAATGATAATATTTCCAATTCTAATTATCCATGATTTATTTATATATCATTAGTCACTTTAAAATATAATAAAGTAAAACTGAATTGACTTTTTTAAAACTATAAATATTAAATTATCATCACATATTCTAATATCATATAACAAAAAAATCACATGCATACTAATTTAGATAACATAATCATCAATTGTTTCAATAAAATTAAGGTAATTTTTTCATATTTTTGCGTAATTTTTTTTATATATTTACGTCTTTTGTCAAAATATTTCTATTGTCAAATTATTCATATTAAATAAATATTAAATATATGTTTCACTATAGACTATCATCATCACAAGTAATTATCATATAAATAATTGTATATGCAATTATCATCACATACTATATTATAGTATTAGAAACAATTCAAAAAATACATACATACTTAGTTTAGATAATTACAATAAGTATCAATGGTATATCCAATTATATCACATTTTGATGTTTTTTTAAAAAAAATTATTAAATATGTTTCACCAAAAACTAACACCTAATTCATCAGAAGCATTATAGGAATAATCTACCTATATTTATTTATGTTAAGGTGGTTCATTATAGATACTTTATAAAACTAGATGTATGAACCTTCTTCACTTTTTCACCACCTCCTAAAATCTTAATTTATGGTGATTTAGATTATTATTGGAATAAAAAATATTTATTTTCCTTAATAAATTTATCTACTTAATATTTCAACCACAATAAATCACGATATTGTCTTTGGTACCTACACACAATCATAATAGATCACAATAATATTCCAAGCATTCACATAAATACACCAACATGTATATTCACACACACACTTACACTAATGCATACATATAACACATACATTATTAACATTTTATGCCAAAACCATATATGCATGTCACTATAGCAAAAATTATATTGCTTAAGTTACTTCATGTCACTTTTTGATACCTTCTATAAAGGAGAGATAATTTATTTAGCCTCTCTCTTCCTCAAAAGTTTTTTTTTGCCTAAGGAACCAATTTTAGAGGAGAGAAAACTAACATTTCCTCTCTCTTAATCAAACACGTCACTTAATCACTTGAAGGACATGTCTAGTTGCACAAGTCATCAAATTTTAGAATACTACCAAAAAAATCAAATTCTTCATCATGAGTGGTTAAAATTTCGGAGAAGAAAAAAATGTTTTAACTTCTCTCTCTTTCAAGTTATTAGTTCGATAACTAGCATATGTCATTTGAGTGACGATGAAGTCACTTAATAAATAATTATTAAATGCTTTGAGTTATCACGACGTCACTTAATAAATAACAATAAATGCAATCAATGATTTTGAATATCACTCACTCGAGTTGTGACTCGATGCTCAAATGAGATATATAGAAAAACATTATATCAAGACATATTCATAAAAAAAAATACTCATCATTGTTTTTTTATGCATGTTAACATATGTAAAAGAACCAAATATAGATGTTAAACACCTAATAATACAATACAAGAAAATTATTAAATATAAATTCATTTTAGAGACCAAAATAATTAGTTACTATTTGACTAAATTAAAGACTATTCTATAAACTAACGAAATTATTGGTATCTAAAATAGTTTATATTATTAATAAAAAAATTATAAAATAGTTAATTTAGAATATAAATTACTCCCAATTTAAAAACTATTTTATAAATTTTTATTAATAATAGTTTCTAAATTAATATCGAAATTAGCTATCAAGTTTCAACTACTAATATTTTATATTCTTGATGAGTCTCTAAAAGATTAAGAGAGACAAATTTAAAATGTAAAATGTGTAGTAACTAAAACATTTGTAGCTAATGGTTAGATACCAATATAGAAACTATTTTATAAATTTGTATTATTAATAAAAATTGTTTTATATGACACAATATTTTTTTAATTTATAAAATGCTCTCTTATTTAAATATAGAAATTATTTTATAAATTTTTATTATTAATAAAAATTATTTTATATATTGTAATTTTTTTAATTTAAGAAATGCTCTTTAATTTATTTAATATAATAACTAATTATTTTAATTTTTAAAATTAATTTTTATTTAATGATTTAAAATTTAAAGGCTAATTAGGTTGATAGAAAAAAAATATTTGATTCATTCTAGTTTAAAATATTTATTTATTACAAATTTTAGGGATATAAAATAAACATTTATACTTTTATATTTTTACAGCATTGTATATATACTATTAATTAAATATTATACAATATTAAAATTATAATATTAATTAATCATGGTTAAGCCAATAAACCACGAACCAGTATTTTTGTTCGTTTCCAATGGCCTAATTTTTTTTTTTATAAAGTTTTTGTGTTAAGCATCACTATGCAACTTGACATCTCAGCTAAGCTGACACCTCAAATAACAACAATCATCTGCCATCACATGAAAAAAAAAATTATTAAAAAAAGAAAAAAGAAAGAAAATACAAAAATATGGGGGGACTAGACCAAAACCCATATGTTAACACAAACGATACATATGTATATTATACCTATTCATAAAGAATTCTAAGAACAGACTAGCTGAGAGTCTATTATACCAATGAAAAGATTCTCTATGAATAAATCCTAAATTAGCCAACTTATCAGCACACACATTCCCTTCACGAAAAATATGAGTTACCCTAAACCTGATTGTCCCACAAAAATTAAGACAAGTATTCCATCGATTCTGAAGCATCCACGGAACATTAGTCCTAGCAGTAAACGCAGCACAAACCAAGGCAGAATCACATTCAAGCCAGACATTAGTAAGTCCCATTTTTTGAGCTTCCTCCATAGCATGTATAACTCCATAAAACTCAGCAACCAAAGCAGTTTGAACTTCAAGAAACGCTGAGAAAGCACCAATAAATTCTCCCATACTCCCACGAAAAATACCTCCACAAGTAGCAAGACCAGGATACCCCCTAGCAGCCCCATCAGTATTAATTTTTACCCAGCCTGGTGAAGGAAATTCCCATCTAATAGGAAGAGGACGAAGAACTTTACCACTACGAGTCTTAATACTGAAAAACTTAATCACGTTGAAGTCCAACATATCATTCTTCATTGAAGCTTTAGACGAATTTCCCACTAGACAAGTTAAATCTTTAATTATCGAAATAGCCTTAGAAACCCCAATCTTATCCTGAACATGGTGAATTTTTTTATCCATCTGTCTCTTTTAATTTGTATACTTTGTCTATTTATTTTATAATTTTTCTTAAACTACCCTTAGTTGAAAATTGTATAATAATAAAAATATTATTTTAAATTCAAATAAATTTATATTTTCAAACAAATTTATTTTTTCATTATTTTAATTATAATGTAATTTACATATGATAATTATTTTTTAATTATAAATTTTAAAGATAACCTAATTATATCTTCTATAGACTAAACTATATCGTCTATATTAAGATGCTCTAATTGAACTTTAA
The DNA here is from genome assembly GCF_051622355.1 of Phaseolus vulgaris. Lineage (NCBI taxonomy): Eukaryota > Viridiplantae > Streptophyta > Magnoliopsida > Fabales > Fabaceae > Phaseolus > Phaseolus vulgaris. Next base: position 46,499,987 of record NC_143504.1, read on the forward strand.
ATTTTAGGTTTGTAGTTATATTAAATACTCATATAAAGAGTTTTACTCTTTTTTTTTGTCTTATCTTACTTGAATAAAGTTATTTCTCGTAAAAGATATATAACTTCAAACATAAAAATTTATGCATAAATTAAAAAAAAATAAAAATTTAACACCAAACCATTTTTACAAAATGCGTAAACAGATTTTATCTTTTTAAGAAATTATTTCATTTTATATTTCATATTTATTTATAATTTTTTGTGAAAAAAATGTTTAAACATAACAATAATAGAGTATTTTTCAACAAAGAAAACCTCTCAACTTCTTCTATCTTTGTATCTAAATAACGGTAGAAGATGGAATATTCAAGCTTGTTAAACTTGAGTTTGAACCTTATTAGATGTGGGAGGAAATGTTTGATCAACGATTCAACCAAAAAAAATGGTTAGACCTATTATTCTCTTTAATTTTGCAATAGTCTGACAATTTTATTTTAATTATTACTGCAAATTAATTTTCTGATAGGAATTTCAGAATCGTAAATTACGTTGCTTAAAATTTAATTTTAATCAGAATGAATTTTAGATGTAAAAATAATTTTTAAAATAATAAATGAGTAAAAAACATAAACGAGAAGGAGATAATTGGTTTAAAAAATAATCTCTAGGAATTTTAAAAATATCTTCTTAAAACTATTGTTGAAGAGGGTAGCAAAAATAACCTCTAGCAAATTTTATATCTACGATAACCTACCAACAAGAATACACCAGATAGTAAAAAAAATAATTTCTGAAATTATACCTTAACGTATGTTAGTCCTGAAACAAATAACTTTTTTTTATATTTTTAATTTTATTTTATTTCAATCTCTAAGATTAAATATATATATATATATATATATATATAAATAAAATAAAAATTAATTTTAAAGAATCGAATAAAGTCATAAAATATTTCATGAACTTATTTTAATTATTTTAATTTCATAAGCTAATATTACAACGGGATAAAATTTCAGTGACTAATCATTTACTGTAAAAGAAATTATGCATTGTGTAAATTAGGTTGACTAGAATTTATCTAAATATCAAAAAAATATATGTTTACTTTTCAGCTATGTAACATAGATACAGAGGACACTGACACGACACGGATACGGACACGAAGATACGTATAATCTTTAAAATGTAGACACAAGGATACGGATCTATATATTATATAGTTTTGAGTTATATAAATTGAAAATAAATATTTATATGCAAAAGTATGTTTAAGATTCTTTTGGGAGTAGGAAGATATTTTTCATGACTGGTTCAAAAGAACTTGTTCCTTATTTTCATAATTATAATACAAATTTATACAATAAATTTGAGTTTTTAAAAAATTATTATATTTATACCTTTTAAAATTGTGTTAGAACCGTATTAAAATTTTAAAAAATCCAACAAATATTTTTTGAATTGAACATTTCACCTCCTACGAGAGTGTTGTACGAGTGTAGACACCGATACATGTGTCCGACACGGATACGCCCATTTAAGAAAAGTTTCAGCGCATTTCATTATTCATGATATCAAGTCATGTATAAATTTAAACTAGTTTTCTTATAATGTTAGGTGATTAATGTCTTGTTTTCAACATTATTTTCAATTTAAACAATGCAAGTATTGTTAAAAATTATTTTACTTTCTTATACTTATGTAAAATGTCATTAATTGCTCTTTAAAGGAATTATTAGTCGCTTTTAAACATTAAAGGCTAAGTAAATGTTAAATTTTTATATGAATGATAGTTAACTTTTTTATGTTAAAGTTTCGATAAATACATTAAAAGAATTAGGCATGAGTGAGGAGATAATGTAAAAAGAGTAATTTTTTAATAAAATGAATAAAATATTAGTTAAAACGCCCCCACTAAATTTAAATATACTGGTTGATATTTATAAATATAATTATTATCTCTCTCTATATATATTATTACTATCAAAATATTTTTATATATATTACATATCATCACAAGATTAAATCAATGCACTTTTTAACCTCTTCCCTACGTCCATTTACAATATTAATGTTTCCATAAGTCAGATAATAAGTTGAAACAAAAATATAATATTAACAAAACTATTTCATAATCATTCACGATCATATACGTATAAAACTACATATATACATATAAAAAAATAAAAAATAAAAAATAATATATATATATATATATATATATATATATATATATATATATATATATAACATTACATTCTCACTAAAAGATAAACAGGATAAATTATAATTCAGTCACTCTTTATCTAAAATTTAAAATTGTTGTAATCCTTAATTACATTTCAATGAAATGGTATAATTTGTCATACTCAATCTATTTTACAATACTTAATCAAGTCTCAATAGAAAATTATATCTAATTCATGGAAAATACCATTAATAAAAAATAAGTTCAATTTTTTATGTCAAAGTGGTTACTTAAATTTACATGCAAATATCTGATTTAGCTTTACCACAAACCCATCAAGGGTAACAATTCCACAAAGGGCATCACACTTATAAATGACAACATATCATCTAGATATTACACATAATACCAATGAATAGATCTCATTATCACCATGAATAAATATCATAGACATGCATTCAACATATTAATCTTTACTATATAACATTAAATGTTCATTAGATATCATTTGAGCACATTTATCTCGCTTAAGCGACCTTACTTCTTGAAACTAAGGAATATTCCGTCGCTCAAATGACATTGCTTCCTAAAACTGAAGAAGACTTCCTCACTTGAATGGTCTCATATTACTTGAACAACCTCATATTGCTTAAGCAGTATAACTCAAGCTAAAATAATTAATTATGTCTCTCCTCCACTCAAACGCTTGAATGACTATTGTTTGAGCCTCATTCCAACATTTGGACAATACTATTTTTTTGTATCATCCAACAAGTTCTAGAATCACTAATCTCACTAATTTATTAATGTTTGAGAGATCATTGTTGCTTGAGTGTTGACAAATAATTGTATGGCCTGACACATTCCATAATTCTATCCACTGTTTCCACTTTATCGCTTGAGTGACCTTTATACCACTTGTTCAATATTAACTACAAAGAAAAAGAAGAAGAAAGAATTGTCTTGGTTTCTCTTCTTCAAACTTCAAGTTATAATACACTCTTTTGTTGAATTATATACTTTATACTTAAGTACATAATGACAATTAAGTGACAATGGACAATGCATTAATTACGATTAGTGATTCATCACTTAAACAATTTCAAAATAAAAAACAAATTCACAAGCAAATATAAATCATATCACTTCTTATACATCTACAACATTTTAAAATTACTTTTAAAAATATATACAAAGTTAAATTTTTAATATGACTATATTACCTTCTTTTATTATGATTCTTTCACAATTACACATATGTATAATCATAGCCATTTGACATTTTGTTTACATACACATACGATTTGTATTAATTTAAAAGTATTCAATATTTTGTTTATATAAACATACCCATTTGATATTTTGTTTACATAAGCATACACAATTTGTATTAATTTAAAATTATTTAGTGTTTTATTTATATAAAATGATGTAATCTATATTTTATAAAATATGAATAATTAAATCATATTGTTATTGCCATTGAATTTTAACAAAATTTGATATAAATGGTCGTAATATTTATAACTCAACAAAAATATTTTTTAACATAATAAATAAGTTCTTTTTAAGCACACTCCTTAAATAAGAATGAGCAACTTGTCCTCTATTAAAATATGCTCTTCCATATTTCTTTGTTTTTTTCAACTTCGGTTGTGCCCCACAAATCGTACCAAAATTTATCCCTCTCCCACAAAAGAGATGAAGCACCACTGATGAGTCCAATGAGTCACCAATAACTAATAAAAAGATAATATTAATTTATTAAATGTCGAAAATGATGCAGGGGAAGGACAAGTGTATTCAAACATTTTCAAATAATAAATATTTAAAAGCAAATTTAGATTTGCCAGTATTTGATATCACCATGCACTTACTTTGGATATTCTAGAATGATGATAGGCTTCAATTCAGGGAAGTTGCAGCATCCTCATCCAAGTTCTTCAGTTAAAGATTTTCATTGAAGATTAATTAATGTGTTTTTAAAATAACACTAACCACTGATTTAAACATTGGTGTCTTCTGACTCAGGGAACAACAAGAAATATGGTGCTATCATGGCAAAGTCTTCCTTCATATCTACCTATAATTTTCAGGAACCAGTAAACTTACCAATCCCAATAGATTTACAGGGAACATTTTTAACAGACGCATCAAGAATTTAACTTTTTGACTAAAACATGGAAAGAAAAAAAAATAAAAAAAATCGCAATCTTGGTCGGTTCATAATGTTGATAAGATCGGTTCATAAGGTAGATAAGATTTGGCAAATTTCATGTTAGTGTTCATGTTATTATAGAACAAGTATTGAGATTTGATGTTAACCTCTATAAATAATAACCTGCATAAGAATGTCGTGAATTGTCTCTCATGCTTATCATTCTTGATTTATTTGATTTTTTAATATACTATTATCATTCCATAATTAATTGCATTCAATTTTTAAAATTATATTTTTTAAAAGAGTTCGAGAAGGGTTAATATTTTTAAGAAAGTTTTCAAAACCAATTTATCCCTTTTGATTTAACTTAACCTCAAATTCTTTTACAATACATACAAGTAAGAAACACGAGGATAAGAAAAAAAAAACTATTGTAATAATTTATCTAAATAAGAAAAAATTTATAATTCAATTCAATGATCATCATATCCATAACTACATACATATATGGGTCTATATATCAATGATATTCATCAAGAAATACCTATCAATACATTCTAGAAGACATATATTAAGGAAGTTTTATAAGAGATTAACACCTTGACGACTTAAGCATACCTAAGCTTCATGGGTTCAGGATAAGTTTAAGGCATCTAAAATCTGGAACTCATCATGTGTCAAATGTGCAATAAACTCTCTTTGAATTTCTCACCACATGATGTCTTAGTTTATATGACTTAAATCATTAGTAAAGTTAAAGATCCTTTTCATAAGTTCCAACACTTATACATAAATTCAAACACTTGTTCACATCTCACCCCAAATTCGTGACCACAATTCATACAATACACATGTCATTGACGCTCACATTACATATATGAAACACAATTCACTTTAAATAAAATAATAAATCATTTAAGCATACAATTCAATATTTTATACATACACACACAAACACACACACACACACACACACTTATACGTAACATCCATACTCAGAAAACCTAGGAAATTAACTTGTGTAAGGATATCAAACGATATATTGGTTGAGAGAGGACATCATACAATACTCATTTAAGTGACTTAGATGATACCTTCGTTTAAGCACCTCTAAATTCGTTGAACAAGGGAATCAAATAAGACAATCACTAGATTCACTCAGACGATACCTTTGATTTCTTCAAGTGAGGGTATTAGATAATACACTCACTTAAGTGCTTTTGATTTCCCTGGGTAAGGGTATCATATCACACACTCACTGAAGTGACTCAAATTGTACCTCCGTTTAAACATTTTTTTTATTTCTTTGAGCAAGGGTATAAAATGATACACTCATTAGAGTGACTCAAATAATACATTCACTTAAGCACTTCTGATTTCGCTGAACGAGAGTATCCAATGATACACTCATCGAAGTCCCTCAGATGATATCTCCTACATAAGAACCAAAACAACTTTAAAAATGAAACCACTTCACTTTAACTCTATACAACATTCTTACGCCCATCATATAAAATTATTCCTTACAAAATATAGCTAAATAGAATTTACTTTACTTTTTAAGATGAACTTAAAATTCTATATGTAGCTGAAGAATGTCAAACTCACATGTAATAATAAAAATTAGATTCTTGGAACTGAAGAGTGGTAAAATCATTTTACAAATGAGACTCTATATGTAACTGAAGAACGTCAGACTCACATGTAACAAATGAGCTTCAAACTTTACATGCAGTTGAAGAATGTTAGACTCACATGTAATAGATGAACTTCAGGGATCTACTTGCAGCTGGAGAACGTCAGACTCACATGCAACAGAAGATCATCAGACTCTACATATAGCCGAAGAATGTCAGACTTACATATAACTAAAGATTTACAAACTTAGCTAAAGAGCTTGAGACTTACATGCAACCTAACCTAAGATTTTGTACTCTATTTTGGATTCAATAACCAAGAGTGTCTAATATATTATCTAAAACTTTTCATTCTCAATAAGCTTCGAGCTCAAAAAAAGAATTCAATTAACTCTTAAAAGTTTTGATTCAAATATTATTCAACTCAAAACAATCATTGTTTCTCACTGATGAGGTGAGATTTGATTTTGTGAGATTTGAAAAAAATGAGGTTCAAATTAATAAATTTAGAGAAAAATACAAAACAAAATCTTAAAGAGAGAAAATAAAGAGAAAAACATACATGCAAGTGAAAAAAAAAAATGGAAATGATATCTTATAAATTATCTTAAAAAAATCAATACAAAAACTAACACTTCTTCTGTATATAACAATTTCTGATTGAATAATTGTATAAAAACTTTCATACTATCGGTATATTCTAATTAAATTCGTGTTTCATGAATTGGGAATGCCTCCTATTGTACTAAATGAAGATGTCGACTTTGGAGCTTCCATACATATATATATATATATATATATATATATATATATATATATATATATATATATATAAAGAGGGCTGGTACATAGGACAAGAAAGATAATATATATTATCACAATAATTTTCACTTGCTCGTTGTAATTATCTTAACTAACTATAGTTTAAACAGAGTGAGGTTAGAAAGCACAAATTTAATATAATTGATATATAATATAATTAAGTAGACCTTGTGGTCCACGATGATTGCTCCCAAGCACTTCCCAATTTGATTCATTACGTGAAGACATTGCCTTTTTTTTTTTTTTTATGTAAAAGGAAGGGTAGATGAAAATTTTTGTTGTTTAAGCTTTCTTGACAATATATATAATTATAGGAGTTTTTAACCTTTCAAAATTATTGTAACATAGTAATATAATGATGAACTTTAAAGTTAACTTAACCTGATAAAACTGGTTCATGGAGTAAAGTCTGCACCCACTTATATATCATAAAATATTTTCATCTATAATCGACGTGAGATCTCTAACAAATAATATTAAAAAAGACTTAACGTTAACCGACTTTAAATTTACAAAAATTTAAAATATAATACATCAAAATATAAAAGACAGTTTTTCAAAATATTTATTACATATTGCTATTATTATTATTATTAATAACAATAATGACAGTATCAATAAAAATAAAACTAATAACATTATTGTAAGAATCATAAGATAATGAAAATGTTTCTTTGTTGTACCAATTATGTGTAGTATAATTACTTTTTAGACTCGTATTCTATTTCCTATTTTCCTGTTGCAACAAAATGTTAATAACAATAACAAAAATATTAATGATATCATTGGTAATATTGTATTTTCTTATAGCAATCATATATATAATTGGATTTTTAACTTGATTATCAGCGGGTTTAAACAAGTTTTAAGTTCAATCAGCAATGACATATATCTTTTTCTTTACACAATCACAATCATTTATATTTGTTAACACTTATCAACTAATTAAATCTCAACTATAACATTGCGTCAACTCATTAAATTTCAACTAAAATGATAAACCCCCGATTTTCAATAGTTCGGCTTCATCCCTACTTTTTGGTGGCTTGTAATGGATAGTTAATAATCGATCTAGTTAAATATACAAAATCCCTAATAATATGCAATTTGAAGTGAAAGACCAATTAAATAAATAAAAATATCAACATATTTTTTGTATGATGATACAATTTTTTTTAGTATAAACTACAAAAAATTACTATTGAGATACTGGTTATCACTGGTATCCTTTTTTTTTCAGTAGATAGTTAAGTTTATTTTCAAATCCTATATAAATGGGTTTTCATTAAAATATAAAAAAATAGAATCATATAGTTATTTTTGAGAAGAAAAGTCCTTTATATAGGATATGAAATATTTTATTTTTATATATTGTAAGTTAATTTACAACAACTTCCAATCAATATTTCTATTATATGTAATTAAATATTACTAATTAGTTTATTTTAAAAAAGAAAATCTAAATACGTGTAATTATTGAGCTAAATAAGTATTTTATTTACAAAATAGATGGTAATTCTAGACCACTAATAAGTTTTTTCTTTAAGGGTATATATGATTTTAAATCACAGAAATTATATCTTTAATATGTTATAAGAATAAATGTGCCCACTGACCCCACTCGAGATAAATTCAAGATCAAATTTAATTGGGTCAAAAAATGTGTGAGGGGTAGGGAAAAGGACTAATGGCTTAATTGTTGTTGTTGTTCTTTTTTTGAAACAAGTGTTTGACATCTTTTGAAGTATATATTCTCTTTGGGTGGAAAATTAGAATAATGTGATAAAAAGAGAAAAAAGAAAAAAGAAATATATTGGATGATGCAACAAAACAAAAAGAAATATGTAAAAGTGAAAAAAAATCCAATTTATTATCTAAGTGACCCTATACAATTAAGCAACAGATAATGTATACCACATAAATAATTATGCATCTTGAATAAAGAATATACCTAAACCATTATTAATTAATGAATAAAGTAAGTAACTGTTGCACTTAATATCTATAATTTCTAAATGATGTAACATATCTACGTCTAAACCAATGAAATGATCTCTTTGTATGTGGCCACCAGAAAGCAAGTGGAGATTGAAGAACAATTCCTATCAATGATTCTTTGGATTATTATCTCAATCACAGAAAATTTTATTAACTTAATTATTTCGCTTAAGCACTACTAACCACTACAAACTACAAATTTATACAACTTTCTCTAAGCATAAATCGCCAGCTATGACGTCAAAGATTGTTGTTTCGTCTTTTCACTGGAATTAAAGTTTCCAAAATGGACAATAACAACGTGATTCACGTCGTTTTACTTCCTCATACTGATAAGGAATTATTAAATAATTAAATTGCTATCGAATATTGCTCCCTGTAGCTGTTTTATGTTGCTCTGTTATCTCATATTCTCATGCAGTGTAGTTCATCATTCTCACACCACACATAACAGTTCGTTGCCTACCTTAAGACAGTGATTCAAGTAATTAATTAGAACCATTCAGGAAAAGAAATATATGTCTCTCTCTCTATGTTGATGCAGTTATAGTGCTTTGAGCATCATTGATTATACTCTTATCTTTTGGTATGTTTTTTTTATCTAAACCTACAACATAGAAACAATAAAATTAAAGGATCATTTCAGGGATGGTCCAACCTTTATACAAAAAAGAAAAGGTTTAAAACATACATTTTCCAATTACACCACCCTATCACTACAAATAGAAAAATCAAGGATCATCCCTTAGAAACTTTAGATCAAATTCATACATATCAAGGCTCTAGACACCAATCAAAGAACGAGAAGCTCGCTGACCGTATCTTTGATGAGATCCAAGACCTGATCTTAACCTGTGCCAGTGAAAAAACCTCTATGTGATCAACCACTCTACCTTTAAATAAACAGTTATTCCTGTGTCTCAAATTCTCGCTAACCAATGCTATCCAGATATTACCCACAATAAAATTGACTGAGCAAAACGCATCCAAAATTTTAAACTGTTCGTAGTGTTGTCCCAGTTCATAAGGTTGACTGAGTTCACTTCTAACCAGTCATAGCAAAGATTCCTAAACCCTAAACCTACAACATATATCTTATTTATTTTATTTATAATAATAAATACAGTTAAGATAAATATAGAAAAACATTACACATATCTAATACATTAATTACATTGTATATAATATAGATATTAACCAAACCTTTAAATATTGTATTGGGTCGAATAAGAGAATTTAATGCCACTGCTTTGCTTTGACAAGATATACAGTATGATACTATTAGCTGACATGATATTGAAATTATTAGTGATTTGATATATGAGATTAAAACAAGTTGAGCTAAAGATTATAATATACAGCTAGGTAGGAGTTGTAAAGGTTGACTATGAGAATTTTGACTCTGGGAATTATCACGTGCTTCTCATGGTACGTGCCCATGAGTCAGAATCTACTTATTCAACATAATGAACAAGTTGAAGATTTTCTATCTTTGGTTTACTATTTAGCCATAGCTTGACCTAATTATTTAGGAAAATGGCGATGGCATATAATTAAGGTCAACCATAAGAAGACGTGCTTTTCTTTGTTTCATGCAAGCGGTGTTACTGATTAAATAGTCTCTGATAGTATCTAAAGAGCTCTAAGCCACTTCATAAACACAAGTAGTTTATGATTTTCAACACCTTGCATTGCATAGCTTAGCATGTGCTTGCAGAATGTCACACACCAATAATGTAAAAGACTATTTCATTTTGTAAGTGATACGTGTGTTGGTGGTGAAGCCTGCATGATGAATTTAATGATGGTGTAATTAATTAAGAGAGAAAAAAGATGGTTGGAGTGAGTGAGTTGATTAAAAAGCAGAGTGTTGTTTTTTAAAACTGAGGAAGGATCTTGTTCATGATGGGAAAAATCATGTAAGGCGTTTTGACATGACTAGTTGATTATATATAATGGAAGATGCTTAACAAATCAAAACCCTGGGTATCATCATTATCAGTCATATTCGTTCAAAGTTTTAAATGTGTACCCCAATCATAAACCACGCACGAAGGATTTAAAGCATCGTAAGTGAACTTTTTTATGAATTTGGAGTTGTATTGTAATGAATGAGGTTCTCGGTTATAATCATAAGGCAACCAATTATTTCCACTATAGGAATCACCATCGATGCCATGAAACAGTAACCTGCTTTATGTATGCTTTCGTACAAAAGTTGGGTGATACCAATCCTTTTCGTTACTTCAAAAAAATCTCAATGTGCATGCTTACTTAAGAATCATCAACTTCACCAAGGACCAATTTCATGTCATAGATTTTGTTTGAAGAAGCAGTAGATCATTTCTGCAAGTGCAACTATTGGTCAAAAAAGTATAAAACAAGCATATATTGTTAATAACTAAGCATTTCCATGATGAATTTGGTTGTTTATTTTATTTCCATGCATACATATTGGAACAGTGACATATGGCATAGTAATGAGTTCATAATTCAGTTATTTGGAGGTCATATTCATGGGAATAAATATGAACAGCATAACCTCTTTTTTTTAGTATCAACACTCTTAAAAAACATATATAATCACTTCACACTCAACAAGTCTCCATTGGTATAACTTCTGGAGTTAATTAAATTGTTAGGGAAAGCAATGCATACTATAATAACACACTAGAATTTGGAATAAATGTAAATTTCCCTGTATTTAGGGTGATATTGGGTTTTTTTTCAAAATTTAATTTAGATAAAATTCATAAAATAGATAAGATATAAAATTCAATTTAAATTAGAATATGATTGCTGATTTTTTTTCATATTCACAAAACATTAAAAAGTTTGTGTTAATTAAATGAATTATGTTTGTAGAATAACATTAATATACATAATGATGGGAGAAATTATTAAGACACGGTTATTTATTATAATTCAAAATAAATAATTTTGTTTGTACTTGAAATTAATAAATAAATAAATAAAATTATCAATTATATTTTGAATTAGGAAAGACCATTACTTAAAATATATTATGAGAATTCTAACACTAAGTATACTTTTTAATTAATTTAATCCTCTTTTAATTATGCTTACGGAGAAGTGGACAGCGAAGGGTGTTAAAAACACAAAAATTGAATAAATTTAATTATAAAAATATAAAACATTTATTTTTTGAATAATATTTTTTCACAAAATACGAATAAAGTCATCACACATTAAAAGTACTATTTAATTATTATAATTTCTAATAATTTTTACTTTTCTTTTTACTGTAATAATAATAATATTTTGAAAATAATATTAAAAAATGATTAAAAATAATATTAAAGTATTAAATAAAAATGATTAATAATGATAAAAAAAATATATCTTATTTTGTATTCATTTTCACCCTCTTTTAATTTAAATAAATTCCTTGTTTTCATTCCCTCAAGTGGTATATAAGTTTATTAGGAGTTTGGGCTGTGCAGCAACCATTCAACATCCTATTATCTAAGCCAGTATCTTATTTTCACAAATTCTACTAATTTCTCCAAGATGCATTCTATCTCCCTATTATTTTGTCCCTGTTAACTTTATAATATTAATGTCTCCCTTTTAATTCTACTTTGAATATTAGAATATCATTAAAAGTTTGCATATCTCTGAGCCTACATATAATTAACTTCAGCAAATTATGCTTGACTTAAAACCTTTCTCTTACTCTCATTCTTAATTATTTTCTCTATAAGAAAATCAATAAATAAAAATTATTTTTTTTTAAAAAATTAATTATTACAGTGACTAAATTATAGACCATTTTAAAAACTAAATAAATTTTTGATTTTTAAATTAGTTTCTATTATTGTTAAATGATTTCTAAATTTGTATCTAATTAGTAATCACAGCTTTTGTTATCAAATTTAGAATCTAAATAATTGGTAGTTAAAATCTTGAATGTTAATTAGATACTAATTTAGAAACTATTTAACAATAATAAAAACTAATTTAAAAACTATATTTTTAGTTTCTAAAATGTCTTTAGTTACTATTACAATTATTATTTATTTTTTATAAAAAATTAATTTTTATTTGATGATTTTTTTTTATTGTTTTTTCTCACATTTGATATTTGATGTTATGCAATATTCCATGCATCTTTATATTTGAAGAATGAAGAAGGTGTGAAATGGTGTCAGATGGACAAGAATAACAAAACCATAATTTTATCTTACTTTTAGTTGGAATGAATTCAAAAGAAAGCATCAATACTCGTTTTGTAGTTTCTACAAATCATAGAAAGGATGGTTATATGTTAACACCATAAACAATAAAAAAAATAATTCACAAATCAATAAAATAATATTTTAATTATATTTAATTTATTTTTTAATTTAAAATATTATTATATTTTTATAATACGTTCTCAAGTATATCTTTTCACTGTGTGGTGTAAAAAAATCTTCTCCATCATAGAACTGTCACTTCTATTTGTAAACAATGTCATCTATGTTGGGCTTAAAGTTAGATTTTAACTTTCTATTATGTTTCCTAATATAAAATATGATTATTTAATCCATTTTTTAATATAACATAATGTTGAATGTGAAAAACAACCTGTGCACTACATATTCTAAGTATTCTCTAACCGCAAATTGCATAAGAATAAAGCAAATAAAAATTAAATAAATTTACAATTAACCCAAGTTGATAATGCTCATGGAAGGGTAATTGGTGAAAAACATCGAGAAAAAAGAAGATTAATTTCTAATATACACATCTTTTGGTTTAATCATAATGAATCAGTGTTATCTTTTCGGAGCTACTTAAACAAAAAGATTAATTTCCTAAATTATACTAAAGTTTAAAGAGAAATAGGTGAAGTGTACAAAAGTTGAAGTATGAGTGACCTTTCTTCTATTTTAATAGAGGCTGTTTCTTCCTACACCTCCACAGTTTCTCCTAGCACCCATAGGTTTACACGAAAACACTATTTTGTTTTCTAAAATATATATTCTGAATTCTATAATTTAAAAATATTTATTTTTCTATTTACACATCTTAAATTATAGAATTTGAAAGGCCAAAAATACTTTATAGATTTATAATATGAAAATACCTTCTGATTCTATAATCAGAATATATCTTTTTAAGAAACGGATTATGGAATCTAAAATGTATTCTCAATTCAAAAATAATTTCTAGATTCTATAATCTAGAACTTTTATGGATCATTCATTTTAAAATAAAAACATCAATAAAATAAAATACTTTTGATATTTTAAGACGTATAGGTGCAATAAAAAAAACTATGGAGGTGCAAAAAGAAACAACCTTTACCACATGATGAATCTAATGCATCGGTTTTTCTTTTACTCAATAGGAGGCTAGCCCAATTTAGATGTTCCTCTTTATTTGTGAGCTTTTTCTTCAACCACTGTGATAAAATTATTGGATACCTAAATTTTATTATGGAATAAAATTTACATTAGTTACTCAAATCGGCGCAATCTTTTTGCATTAGTTACACACACAGTACAATTGTTTCTAAACTAAAACTCAGTCAAATAATCTAACTTATTACATTGTTCTTATTCTTTTATATGAATCCTTATATTATGAACTTAAATCTTTATTTTTTTAGGGCAAATATATGTTTTTATTATTTTAAAAATATCATATATTTTTTTTATTCTATATTAATTATGTTAATGTTTACAAATTTTACTTATATATTTAGCATTTCTTTACAAATTTTCTTTCAGGTTCACTTTTCATCTTTAATTGAAGTTAGTTTTATTTTTCTATTTATCAGTTGACTTAAACATGTATATTTATCTTTGGTTTCTTCTTCTTTAACATAAATAAAAATAGTACCCTTATGAAGAAAAATGCAACGATAGCGAACATTTTTATATTGCGTGTGTTTAATTGATTTCATTTAAAATTGTGCTATACACCCAATTTTATAAAAACAAAGTATATATAAAATTGAAGTATTTCTGTCATTTGAGGTACAGAAGTAGTTAAGAATTACACGATGAAATAATTTCCGTTTTGAAAGTTTCAACAATAATAGCATACAAAAGAAAGTGCCTAAAATATGTGATAATTAATAATGAAAATGTCTTTAGGATATGGATTTGAATATCTTTGTATTCCATGTAACATACATATAAAGAAAACAAAGGAAACCTTCTCATTCATTTGCTGATATTTTGTAATCAAAGCGTTTTTATTCTTCCTGCTACTAATTCTATGCATTGCATCATTAACAATTCTTCTTCACACTGTGATTATTTTTTCGACATATATCTAAAGCATATATAAAACCATATCAGTGTACGTATATAAAGAAATGAACATGTACATATGAAAGAATCGAAAGAATACATGGGTTAGAAAAACAAGAAAGATCACAACTAATCAAGTTCTTGAAACAAAGAGTAGTTATAATCATCATCATCATCATGATGTGAAAAGGATCAGACGAAGGAATCAACTTTGGGTGCTTTGTCGCCAAACAATAACTTCAAGTCATTCTGCAGAGGGGTCAAGTTCAAATCCAAGCAAATAACCTTCCTACTATTCGACCTTTTCAGAATCGGGACTTTTACCACAACCTGGTTTATTGAAGAAAACCCTTCGTTTAGGGAAATTCTGTGCCTTTTCATATGCCCTCCCAGTGCCTGACCCAGAGAGAATTCTTCACCACAAATGGAGCACTCGTGCCTTTTGGGCTTATTTTCCAATCTCACAATTTTGTCCTCTTCTTTTAGGTCTTGTTTTGGAGTTTTGTGGCTGGCCCTGTGGCCACCAAGGGCTTGAAACGAAGAGAACTTGCGGTTGCAGGTTCTGCACTCATATTCCACAGGGCCTAAAAGATTTTGGGGTTTGACTTCTCTGGGATGAGAGAGTAGTATTAGACAATTTGCCAAATCCACGTTCTCTTCTCTGCGTCTCTTCATGGCCACTACTCACGTAGAAATAGTATGAAATAATGAAACGTAAATAAGAGAGTGAAATATGAGAAAGAAGGTGTTGAAATTGAGATGTGAATGATGGTAAGTTAGGGCATAAGATTGGTATTTATAGGCCGTTTGCGACAAAGTCAAGGTCTTTGACTGGTTTAAACAAATAAAGCATTTGTTGGAGGCTAATTTTGTTTAATGATAATCATTAACGAATCCTTCAAACCTGTTGAAACTTAGAAAGTAAAAGTGTTAACGGTTGTTGGTCTATCTGACTTTGTATTTCCTAAACACCCAAATCCCTTACTTGGATTATAAGTTTCAACATTAAACCACTTCGTTAAGAATATGTTATTGAATTAAGAAAAAAGTGTAATGGTCAACTACGCATTTTACACACACTAGTTTAGGAAATGTATATGTTTTCTGGGCGTGCTGCGCAGTGACAAAGTCGTGTGCGGTGAGCTACTCAACCGAAGAAGGAATGTTTTGGTCTTCTCATTAATCCTTGCTTGGTGTTGGGTTCGCTCAAATCTTGATCTTGGTGTTTCAACCATGTCATTTTTGGAATATTTGCTTATTCGCCATAATTATGTTAATAATCTCGTATTAAGAAATGTCCATTTACTTTTTAATATTTTGTTTCTATCATGTTATTTTTAAAATATATGTCTATAGGTACCGATAGAGAATAAAATTGATAAAATAATATTTTGCTGTATTGTGCGTGCATACTATGAAAATAATGGTTTGCAACAAAATAAACAATACAAAAAGGTTAATCATCTTTATTTTCTAATGAAGATATATGTACAAACTAATTGAAAGAAATAAGAGGAGACAAACGGTTGTAGAAACTGATTGAAGGTAATTACACAAGATTGCAAGACTGTTAAACTGATCTTATTCATTTTGATTTACTTCAATATATATATATATATATATATATATAATAATAATAATAATAATAATAAAATTACAATTATTGGAAGCTATAAAATAGAAATACTAGCAGGCTTGTAAACTGATCATTAATGCAATAATAACATAACGGTAAAATAGTTTAATGGTAATAAAATCAGAATTAATAATAATAAAATTTGAATTAATAACCAAATTCCTCCTTAATTCTGATTTGGAACAATCTTCCTGTCCCAACAAATCTTTTAACTTAATGAAAACATTAAATCTTTTAACTTAATGAAAACATTGATCTTCAATGGTTTAGTGAAAATATCTGCAATTTGATATTTTGATCTGCAGTATTCCAATTTGTAAACTGACCATTAATGCAATAATAACATAACGGTAAAATAGTTTAATGGTAATAAAATCAGAATTAATAATAATAAAATTTGAATTAATAACCAAATTCCTCCTTAATTCTGATTTGGAACAATCTTATTGTCCCAACAAATCTTTTAACCTGATGAAAACATTGATCTTCAATGGCTTAGTGAAAATATCTGCAACTTAATATTTTGATCTGCAGTATTCCAATTTAATCACGTTCTTCCCAACTTGATCTCGTAGGAAGTGATATCGAAAATCAATGTGTTTACTTCGTTGATGAAAAAACAGATTCTTTGCAAGATTAATTGCAGAGACATTGTCAACATAACTTTTAATTGGAACATCTAGATTAAAACCATTTTGAGTCATGATATTGTTTTTCTCAATTCCCATCAATTCTTCATTCATAGCCTTTTTCCTTTTGGGGTGTTGAATGACATATGCAAGTCTCACGAGTTCTGATTCTGCAAGAAAAGCAAAGTAAACCGAATCTCCATTGTCATCAACTTCATCATCAAGATTTACTTCGCAATTTGAAGGTGTACAAGTTGTCGTTGTTGCCTTCTTGGTCGCTCCACCATAGTTGCAATTGGAATTGCAACTTCAGGTTGAATTACAACTTCAGGTTGAACTGCAGTGCTTAAGGTTGAATTGCAGGTGCTTCAAGAGTGACTCCATCTTCCACATCATCGTTCAAAACATAAATATATCGTTTTTTTGAATCCATTTCAACTGCTGCATTCCATTGCCATTCCTCATCTTTGGCAAATGTAACATCACGACTAACAATCACCTTCTTTGTCATTGGATTGTACAGTTTGTATCCCCATGCTTATATCCAATGAAAATGGTTTCACTGTCTTATCATCCAACTTCAATCTTGCTGCCTTGAGAACATGAGCATAAGTAATTGACCCAAATACCTTCAAGTCCTGCACATTGGGTTTGAATCCGCTCCATGCCTCAATCGGAGTTGTGTTAATTAGGAACACTCCAAGTGAGTGATTTGTTTATCAAATATACCGCACATGTTACGGCCTCAACCCAAAAATAATTTGGCATACATTTCGCTTTAAGCATGCTCCTCGCCATGTCCATGATTGTTCTATTCTTTTTCTCTCGGCAACTCCGTTGTGTTGAGGTGTGTAGGGACATGTTATGTTATGTTGCAACCCAAGTTCTTCACAGTGCCTCTTGAACTCATTAGACTTGTACTCACCTCCTCCATCACTACGCACCATCTTAATTTGTCTGTCACTCTGTCTTTCAACAAATGCTTTAAATATTTTAAAGCAGTGGAATACCTCATCCATGCTTTTCAATAGATAAATCCAGGTTTTCCTTGAAAAATCATCAATAAAGGTTAAAAAATACTTATTACCTCCAGCTAATGATATGTTCATCGGGCCACAAACATCTGTATGAGCAAGCTCCAAAGGAAATTTTGCACACCAAGGCTCCTTAACAAATGGTATCCTGTGATTCTTTCCAAAAATGCAAGCCTCACACAATTGATCAGGGTGATGAATATTGGGTAAACCATTCACTAAATTTCGTTTGGAGAGATTTTCCAAACTCTGAAAATTTAAGTGCCCAAAGCGTAAATGTCATAGCCACGATTCATTATTCACTATTGCATTCAAACACTTGAAATCACCCATATGAATATTTATTGGAAACATGCAGTTTTTTTGATAAAAAGGTTTTAAGAATCAAATTACCTTTTTTTATCAAAAATTGAGAATTTATTTTCCACTATGTGCATCACATAACCCTTCTCGACCAGCCGTCCCATACTCAACATATTACTTTTCATATCAAGTACATAGAAAACATCATAGATGTACTTGTGATCACCATTCTTCAATGTGATAAGAATTCGCCCATTTCCAATCACCGGAACGAACCTGCATCACCGAAATTCACTTTTGTGCGAAATGAGTCATCCAAATCTGCAAACAACTCCTTCTGACCACACATATGATTTTTGTTCAACCTGTATCCAAATATCAAGTCTGATTGTTTGGAGTTTCATTTGATATGGTTGCCATTAGTACTACATGATCCTCTTCATCTTGTACATCATTACTGTCTTCTTGAGCACAATTGGCAGCATGATTATCACCTTTTGATTTGCATTCCTTTGCATAATGGTCGCATTTATGGTAGTTATAACACTCCACATTTGATTTATTATAAATGTCTCCTCGTCCTCCGCGACCACGTTCTCCACGTCAAGAGTTATTTGAACTTGGAATGTAATTGGAACCAATGTTTTGCTTAGCGCCTCCATGATTTTGGCCACCACGACCTTTATTGGAATAGCTACCAACATGTCCCCGTCCTCTACCTCGTGAACTACCGTGTTTATGATAGGATCTACCAATTGAGGCTTGTGCTTGTAAAGCCTGTTCAATTGGTTTTTCAATATTATTGTCATTCATCCGCTGCTCATGCGCTCGTAGGGAACTAGACAATAACCTTATTGTCATTTTTGAAATGTCATTGGCCTCTTCAATTGCAGCAACAACATGTTCAAATTTGGGAGTTAAAGATCTCAAAATCTTCTCTACCTTTGCCTGCTCCGAATGTGTTTCACCATTGGTCTTTACATCTGCAGCAGTTCATATTGGCATCTTAGGGTTTGAAGACGCCCCCTCTTGATCTTGTCATCACCTTTATAATTGGTTGACAAAATGGTCCAAGCCTCACTTGCAGTTGTTTCTTCTTCTATCTGTTCAAATGTCTCGTCATTCATCCCTTGATGAATGAGATACAAATCCTTATTGTCCTTATTCTTCTTATCACGATGTTACTCGTTGTGCCTCAGTTGCATTAACATCTAATGCAGACACTCCTCTCTCAACGACATCTCATAACTCATGATAATCAAACAAAACTCTCATTTGCACACACCACCGATTGTGATTTTTTCCATCAAGGATAGGGACTGATTATTGGGTAGAGTTCATGATAACAAACTAGCCCTTGATACCAGTTGCAGGAACTAATTGAAGAAAATAAGAGAGTGCAAAAGATTATATAAACTGATTGAATGTAATTACACAAGATTGCAAAACTGTTGAGCTGATCTTATTTATTTTGATTTACTTCAATAATATATATATGTATAATAAAATTACCATTAATACAATAATAACGATAAAATAATTTAAAAGTAATAAAATAGAATTAATAATAATAAAATCTAAATTAATAACCAACAATATACACCATCCTTCCATGTTTTTCTATGAACATTTAAAATTTTTAACACATTCTTCACATGGATGATAAACCATCTTAAAGTGTAAGATTTGAACAAATTCTTCACACCATAAACCTAACAAACTTAATGACTTTGATAACATTTTAATAAAAAATTAAGATTTAAATCTTATTTAATCTCAGAAAATCAATTCGGTAACCTATAACAATGTAACCAGGAAAACCAATAGTTGAAAAAAAATAATTGATAATTACTTTTGTAAATAATACTTCTATTTATATTTTTACTATATATAAAGAGATGAGTATTTTGGAATATGATGAATACAAATTTTATATTTTTTTAGTCATTACTACGCCACAGGCCAAGTGGTCAAACTCCAGTTTTTCCTTTCAAAGATTAAATCGAAGAAAAAATTTAAATGAAATTGACCAAACCCACGAACTACCGCTTTTCATTACCAGATTTTAAATTCGGTCTATTTTTTCTAATCTAAAACACTAGTTAAAGAATTAGAAAAACCATTAGAAATTATTAGAGTTGCATTAGAAATCATTATACAATACATTGTTAGGTATTTTCTTTGTTATAAGTAAATTAGTTAGCATTTATATTTTTTTTTATAATTAATACTCACATTTAATAACTATTATATATATATTGAAAAAATTTCTTTCTGAAAAAAGGATAATGGGAAAAAATCTACATTTTTTATAGAGATTTTTTATTTTCAATTTTATTCTAATGCGTACTTACGCAAAGTAATTTTATACTTTAATTTTAAGTTGGGTTTATGTTGTATTTTAAATTTGTAATTTATAATCAATTTCTTATCATATGATATAACAAAATAAGTATTTAGTATAGATAAAAAGTTAACGCCAACAAGCAAAATTCACACTAATTAGTTAATACAAATTTGCGTCACAAATGCAACATATACTCGACGATAATTCAATAATGTCAACTTTAAACACTAACTCTAAATAACGTTATTTAAATTGACTCTAAGTATAAATAACATTATTTAAATTGATTCTAAGTATAACTAGACATTATCATTCCTAGTGACATTTATAATTTTTATTAGTGAAAATTTATATAACTAAAACTAGCTTATTTCTTTATAGTTACAATGAATTTTGATGGTTGTACACAACTTTGTTGAGACCTAAATGATAACAAACACTATAAGTAATTTATACGTGCAATATATAAATTCTAAGATCATGCTAATATTTGTTTTATACATGTGCAATTCTAAGATATTAATAGGCTAGACAATCCTCTAAGCTTTAAAATGATAAACGATCTATCACTCATTATTACAATATATCTTATCTTTCAGTAGTATTTAGATTAATTTTTTTTATTGATAATTTAAACAAGCCATAATTAAACTTATGTTTTCTAGAATAAATCAAGTAAACGAAATGATCTTCAAACAAATAGACCATCCATTAAATAAAACATCTTAATGTATTATTGAAAATGATTTTAGAAACAATTTAAACATATAGATTATGATTCTTTTCTATATATATAATAATCTTTTCTATATATATAATGTTATGCGAAATAAAAGATCTTAAGTACAAATCAAGATCTTCTATTAAGAGAGTCTATATCTTAAAAGAGTTTTTACAAAAATAAAGTATTTCTTGATCAAGTTTTCAATGATCTTATCTAAGGAGTTATTTAAACGGGTCAAGGATGGGGATGAAGATACAAGATGTACCTAAAGAACAAGTTACACAAAGTCTTATAGTCTTATCAAATTTTAAACATCTATCATATGGTTTGCGTAAACCTTTGTAAAAGTCTTCACTTTGTGAAGTTATACTATTGTGACTTTAATTTATGCTATCCTTGAGAATGTTTCCTTTTCTTTTTAGAGTTATTAGTGTCGATAGGAGATTGAGAAGGATAACCCAAAGATGTTTGTATAGGTATAATCAAAGTGTTTTGATTAATGGAATCTCTTGAGCAATTAACTTAAGAGGATTGAACATAATTTTTGTTAGAGTGAACCATTGTAAATTCTTGTGTGTTGTTTCTTTATGCTTTTTCTAGTTGTGTTGTTTTATTAGATAGTTGTATTTTGATTTGTTAGACGTTTGCTTTATCTGTTGCATAAATAATCTCAAACTCTATTCAACCCCCATTATAGAGCTAGTTGTCCTACAAAATTCACTTTCCAATAGATATTAAAATCTTAATCAACCTATTGGGAAAACTATGAAGCTCTTAATCTGCTATCCCCCATGAAGCTCATTGCAAGGACAATCTCAATGAATTATACCGTCCATAACTTAAGTGGTGGAGGCACACAAATTGTAAGATTAACGTCGATGCTAACTTGATCACCATATTTTGTTATGTTTAAATTTGGGTCTTTAGATTAAAACCAATCTATATCTATTTTAAGTAACCGAAGCACACAAATTCACTAGTACAAAATAATGTTTTAACGACAGTTAAAAAGACCATATAAAGACGGTTCAGAAACCTTCGTTATTTTGGGTGTCATTGTAAATCAGTTGTTTATAACAACGGTTCCAGAATCGTCGTTATAAAACAACATTAAGGATAGAACTATCATTATTTTGCCATTATAAAGGCTTTATAAAGACGATTCCAGGTTGAAACTGTCGTTATAAGTGTTTTTTTTTTAAATATTATATATATACTTTATCCTACATAAAATACTAAATTTCCATAACAATAATGCAATATGAAAGTCTACATACAATACATTAGTACATATAACATTCTACAAAATGTTTATGTCATTCTAATAATTCATCTATCCTAAAGTGTTATACATAGTTACCTTAAGTTATATCCAAGTGAGTTTCTTTGCATTTGCACTTCCCCTCCAACTCAACATGTTATATCCAGAATAAACACTAAAATAATAACATTTCATATTAGAACACATAACATTATGTAATGTAATAAATTTGTGAATATAATATAATCACAATGGTTTGATAAATCTCTAATATATACAAGGAAACGATACAAAATTTCAGAATTTTCTAACAAGTTAAATTATGGGAACTAAAACCTTAAAATGCCTGAAAATAATAGTGAATGATGGATTTTTGGAATTTTGGTCGATCCCAACCTCCTTCGGGGATTGACCATCGCGCTCGTTACCTCGTTTCGAGCAACTTTCATTTTTTACTCCATTCGACTTCTCTGTCAAAAGTTATGACTGTTTAAAGTGTTTTCGTGCTAATTTTTGTCAACTCCAAATCTACCACTCTTCTCTTCAATATTAGGACTCCTCCATAAAATATATAGTAAATGAAGTTCCCACAAACCCAAATCATCACATACATGCAAATATTTATTAAAAAATTAATTAAAAAATTTAGGGTAGGGTTTAGGGAGCCACCGCATCGTGCATCAATCCAGTCATGATAGCGTGTGTGTGGTGGAGGTGTTGGTGACATACAGAAGGTGTTGCTGGTGTGCGGAAGGTGTTTTTGCACGGAGGTAAAGGGTTTAGGCTGTTTAGATGCGTGCCGCGGGGGTTTGACGCACGAAGCAACCATCGTTATTTCAAGGCCAAATTGACATATTGCGACGATTCTTAGGACAACCGTTGTTAAAAAAATAATTATAAGTTTGTCACCGCCTCTTTTTAAAAAAATGATTTTATAAAAAAAATCGTCTTTGTTTGGGATTACATTTTTTAAATTTTGTACTAGTGATTATAAAATTTGTATAGCTTGACTGACACAAATTTTAAATAAATATTAAAAATAAATTACAATAATCTCGATTTAACTCTAATTTATAAAAATGTAAATAATAAAGTTATTATTTGGTTTATGTTAGTGACATTTAAGTGTACATTCATTTTAATAAATATTATAGTTGATTAAATTATAGTTATTTAAGACAATATGAACTTAAATAAATAATAAAAATAAATTATATTAGTATTAACTAAAGCATTCGGTCTTCTCTTTCAATAAAATGTTAATATAAACTTGAATAATAACTAAATCAATATTAACTAGATCGATAATAAATTTAATATAACTGATTTTATTTATTTTTTAATTTCTAACTTTAAATTAGAATCGAATTAGTCTATTTTTAATTGTTAATTTTATTTTTAAAGTTTCTTGACCTTAACCCATAACTAAGTATAGTAGTTACTATCACATTATTTGACCGTTGGAAAACTAAGAATCACTATTACAATATCCTTTTCACACTAGTACATAGTTTACACAGTGACACTAGTCGTCTATTATTCAGATTACTCCTATGCAGCTTGTAAACAATAATATAAGCACAAAAATTCCATCATTTTACATAAAGAATTGAAAAAATGTTGAATTGTTCCATACTGGACGACCGAGTTTCAACCTTTATTACTAACAGATCAAGTTAAAAAACATTTATGCACTTAATAAATATCAACAATAACATTTATGAGAACATTTAATAAGTCATATTCACAGTCTAGATTATGCGAGAAATACATCTGATAAATAAACTAAGTACTAGTTAACTAAAAGATGATACAAATATTCTTCAGATATCCTAACATACCAATACTATTCCCTACAAATCAGGGATCAGGATACACTGATAATCAACACATCACAACAAGGACCCACAATCAACAATATAAATAAACCATCTACGAAGGTGTAATGTACACTTTAATCCATTACAAATATACACGCTTTACATAGAGTATTTAATTGATTGTTGGAGTACCAACATTTGATGAAGGTGACTTGAAGGAAGGACGAGAAGATCACTGACCCTTGAAGGAAGGAACGAGGAGATCACTGACACGTCAACAATTCTACAACCAGTTTTAAGTACTATTTAAGCTCTCTTTGCCTATACAAGTACAAATGTGATTAATGGTGTCAAGGGAAAGAAAAAGAAAAGGAATTAATCACAAGGAAGAAGAATTAACTTAAGGGAACACTTTTAACAAGTTCAAGTCATTCTCAATAACAATGTGTTTGGATTGAGGGGTGCACTGTTCACGCGGACTGTAACAGCCGGGAAAATACATCTAACTATTACAATACAGGTTCTACTTATTTTTATACAAGCATAAAGTTTTACAAAACATTGCTAATACATGATTAGGACATATAGAAATACAAATATTTACAATATAAGTTTCATAATCAACGCCCTAAAACTCTTCTGATCCTCAGACACCTGTAAGATCATCTGCTCGTGTACGTAGTACAGTCATCGCAGTTCAAACACAACAAGAAAAGCAAGGGTAAGCTAGTGAAAATAGAATTTTATAATATACACAATTAAATCAAAAGAGAAAACCAAGTTACATGATCAATTTCTCAAATTATTCAATCTTCTTCAAATCTCAACAATAAAACAATCACATAGATCTCACATGGATCTACACATCCAGAATATTCAACAAACAACATCTTCCGGAAGACCCGTATTAAGTAAGTCCTACCAGAGACTAACACCTGATCCAAAGATTACCAGCGAATCCAACAGAAAGGATCAGGGTAAGTTCAATACAACCCAAGTCGTGCATCTCATATGTCACGGTGTGCATGAACTCCCCCATCAACTTCTCACCACCTGATATCTTAGTCTATGTGACTTAGATCATCAGTGAAGCTCGGAGATCTCTGTTACCACATAGGCATCAATACTTAATACACAACAAACATCAGTCCATACATTATCCCAAATGTAGGAATTCAATTCCATACCATCCCGTCATACAATATCATTCCAAACACGATCCACAACATTAAAAAACGTAATTAAAATAAAAAAAACAACAGTTAAATATTAAACCATCAAAATATAATACTTTTACAAATTTAAATAATATATAAACAAACAACCCAATATATATAACACACAACATCCCTGCAAGAAGAATTGAATATTGGGACCACGTCCCTTCCGCATTCAGATCTTCTATCCTAGGGTGCTATTAAAAATTAAATTAAGCTTCCCTTACCTCAATTGTTTGCTTTCCAAGCAACTTCTAGAATTTTATTCCCCACCGTTTGGATAAGCTTCAAGATTTACGGGCCTAATGCAAATTATCCAAACAGAACAAAAATTCAGTATATAATAGAATAAGTTGAGAGGATTAAACTTCTCAACTGACCCCACCAAGATTGATGACTAAATCCTAAGGAAAAACAGAGAACAAATGATATTTAGAGTAAAAATGAACTTACTCTGTTTGAAAATATGTTCGGGTAGAAATGTTCCTTAACTCCTCTGCTACAGCATGGTATGATCAGACTCTAAAATAGATGAAGATTGGGAGAGAAATTAAGAGAGAGGGAGAGAAGAGAATTGGAGAGAGAGAGAGAAAGAAAAGATGGCACGGGGAAGGTTCTGTTTCTGCTTTTAAAGAAAAGTGTTGTTACACGGACGGATGTCAAAGTGCACCCCACGTTTGTTTCAAGGGATGGATGAGGGGGAAGGTGTGTGGATAAGAGAAGTTGGAGTTTTTTTGTGCCTTTCATTGGTGAAGAGAAAGTGCAATGGGAGAAGAGAAAGCCACATATACTTCTATGCATTTACATTTTTACCCTTAATAAGAATAGAAAATACATTTAAATATTTAAATTTCTAAAAGTATAAGGAATAGAAGTCAATTATATATTATAATAATCTAGATTTTGATTTATTAATGATAATATAAAATCCATTTAAATATTTAAATTCTAAAAATATAAATAATATAATTCAATTGATATATTATAGTAATTTATATTTGATTTTATTAATGAGAATTTGAATATTTAAATTCTATAAATAAAAAAATAATATAATTACTTTATTAATGTAATTATTAATTTTTTGTTTTATTAATGAGTATTCACTTTAATATTGAAAATTTAGAATAATTATATTTTTTTATATTACACTATTGAATTGAGATACTGGTTTAAATTAAAAATATTTATGTAATTACTTTTTATGAATCTTTTATTAATGAGAATCCATTTTAATGATTTAAATTAAAAAATTATAAATATTTATTGTCATGTACAATTATTTTTTTATACTAAGTCATTTTTCATGTCGAACATTGTTAAAATTGATATTTAATATTCAAGTTTTCATACTATTGATTATTATTTAATATTTTATTTTTTATATTTTATTTATATATAAGAATAAATTTATAATCTTATAATTTACATAATTTAAAATATTTTTATAATCATCACATCAATCATATATTTCAATAAACTTTCTTCACACATCCACTCTAACATATCATAATCTAAACACACTCAACTTTCGCACTTTCTTATTAAATCCTCACACTTTCACTCTCACACATCCTTTCCACACCCCAATCCAAACAAAAACATTTAGAGTTAAATTGAGGTGAAGAAAAATGAATGTGAAATACTTTTTCGGGAATGTCCCAGCTTTCTAGGTTGTTTCTTCATTTTCTCTCTGTCTCCTCAGCTTTTGGGTAAGTGGTGTTGCAATTGTGATATCTCAAGGACTTTGACTTTGATAACAATAGGATTTTGTGTACAATCTAGAAAGTAGGTGTGGGGGCAATAATATTCTATGTTCCTTTGAAACTTCCAATAAATTCTTGTGGAAGCCAACCATGGAACCAATTCGAAGAAAAGAGTAGGCAACTTCGGAACAAGGCATGTTTATGGATGAATGTGAGAATGAACAACTTTTGTCTCTTGGTTTAGTAGTGTGGCACGATATGTGAGAATCAACAATTTTTGTCTCTGTTCAACATCAATGTGCTAAGTTCACATTTTGGCAATGGATAATTCATTCCATCTTGGTAGTCTCATCAACACTCTTAAGCAAACTACCTAAAAAACACAAACGAAGCCATAAAATACACCTTCAATTCTTTAATAGTGTTTGGATATAGGGGTTTGAGAGAAAAAAAGGAAAAACGTAAGTGAGAAGTGTTCTTTTATAGCTTTCTTTTGTCTCTCTATGTCATGAATATACGATACATAATCTATGCATGCATTGGTCTTAAATTTTTAATCACTCTACTCAGTTTGATAGTAGTAATTTTGTTTCTTTCTAAATTAATATTAATAGACTAAACTAAAACTATATAGAAATAAAAAATATATTAAAAATTAAATTATTCTTTAAATCCATGTATTTTTATGAAATGTTATAAAAAATAAATTTAAATATTATTTTCACTTTTATAAACTAATTATTTTATTTAATCAATTTTAAGTTTTAACTAATACCCAATTATATTAAAATCATCCTCCTACTTTAATTAAAATGAATTTCATTTGTGGTTAATGTTATATTTTAAAATATAAATAAATAATTCATTATACTTAATACTGTCTCAAATCAATTAAAAATGAGCGATACTAAATAATGTAATTATTTTAATTAGAAAAAGTAACATTTTTATAATTCGTAATAATTCAAGGTTAATAAAGAAGTACCGTTTCGTAAAGCAGCAACTCTTCTTTCTTTATTTTTTTTAAATAAAAAGATCGAGAAGCACTTGAAAAGAAAAAAAAAGAGAGGAAATAGTTCTAACGCCATTGGTTACGCATTGATCTACGTTATTACCTGAGATACGCGTTAAGCAACAAGAAAAGAAACACCAAAAGAAACCAAAAAGCCAATTTATCTACCTTTCACGGTTCTTCCTCAGAAACCGAAACACAAATCTACCATCAGAATTCAGAATTCCCAATCAATTAGCGATCTAACTACACTCTAACCTCTCACAGATGCAGTATACACCGAATTCAATTAGTGAATGACGTAAATTTGTACAAAAAATAATGAAAGAATGGGGAAAATCTACAACGAAAGATGCACCGTGGGAGCCTTGTTTCCGAACAACAACTTCAAGTCATTTTCCAACGGCGTGAGGTTGAGATCCAACTCCAAGCACATCACCCTCTTGCTGCTATTGGAACGTTTCAGAAGCGGTGCTTTGGGAATAACAGAAGAAGAAAGCCCTCCGTTCATGCTACCCTTATGTTTTCTCATGTGCCCTCCCAGGGCCTGGCCCAAGGAGAATTCCTGCCCGCAAATCGAACACTCGTGCGCTTTGGGCTTCCGGCCCAGACTCAGATCCTTTGCCTCTTCTCCGTCGAGCTTGGGCTTCTTGTGGCTGGCCCGGTGGCCTCCCAGCGCTTGGAACGACGAGAATTTGCGGTTACACGTCTTACACTGGAACTCGTGAGGCGAAAAACTCTTGGCCAAATCCTTAATCTCTTCTGATTCCGCTTCTCTCTGTCTCTTCAGAATAGCTACCATGTTGAATTGAATGTGGTTGTGTTGTGTTATATGAGAAACACTTCAGCTGAACGTAGTATTTATAAGCCTTTGTTGAGTACGTCAGAAGGTGAGATTGCGTGGAGCCTCGTCACTGCTTCTTGTTAAACTTCCTCAACAAAAGTCCGTTTTGTTCACCTTATTACGATACTCGGTTATGCTATTATACTACATCGATAATAACTTTGACTTTCCTCCAATTACGTCACTTTTTGCTTCCGTAACTGCTCACTTAAGCTTCTATTAGAAGAACTAAGAAGTGAAATAAATTATATTTTATTATTTTTTTTAAGCATAAATTTTGAGATATTTTATGAATGGTCAGTTTCGTGGGGCTCACGCATAATACTAGTTTACTGTTCACACTGCAGCCACGTGGTTACACGGTTGAGCAACCGAGTGAAAGGTACGTGAGCACTAAGCTAGTATAGGATATGAACGGGTACACAACACTTCCATGAAGCTTCCATTTTTTTGTCACAGTATTCCAATTTTACTATGAAGTTGCTGAAGAAAAAGCAAGGTTACAACTTCTTATCTCAAAGTAAAAAACAGGGTGCATTGCTTCAGTTTTTCTCATTTATTATCATTTAATCTAATAAAAAAATACGTTCTTATGTTCAATTCTGTAATTTCAAATATTTTTTCTAATTTTAATTTTTTTATAAATATATTATAATATTTAATATCTGAAAAAATATTTCTAATTGTTTAATATAATAATCGAGTAAATCGAATGACAATTATATTACTACTAATGAAAACACTTATTGTCACATGTATTCATATTTTAAAAAAAAATTAACTTATTGTTAAATATTGTAATTACAAAATTATAAAAAAAATGTTTAAAATATATTTTAATTTGTATTGTTTGTTTGTTTAATGTAAGAGATATTAAAAAATAAAAAAGTTAAATAAAATTGTTTAAGCAAAGTTAATAGTGATATTTTAGACATATGTTGTTTGATCTCCTGATAAGAAAGTTGGTTTTGTGTAAACGCTCGTGCATGTTACTTAGAATTTTCAGTCTTCATTCAACACCGTCTGCGAATTTGGTGTAAAAAAACGGACTTCATCAAATGGGATAGAAAAAAACATGATTTTGTTTGTTAGTTTTGCATGTAGCCGCCGGTTAGATCCGATGTTTGTGTTGAAAAGCAGTTCACATTTCTAGAATGGAAGAAAGATCAGTGTTGGAACATGCTTTGAAGGGAGGCAGGGAGAGAGAGAAGCAACGTGGGATTCACGCGGAGTGAAGTTTGGTTCACACTTCACAAGGGAAAAGGAGCTGCAGATTTTGAAAAACAGTGAAATACAAAAGACTTGTATAACAGTTTTTGTGCTTGGAAAAATTCAATTTGATTATAGGAAACTTGAGAAATACAAAACTAATACAAACAAATTTGCGTGCAGAAGCACACACCTCAACTAAATAGGAATATTCAAATAGTTACACTAGCGTCGATTACAAGCTTACAACCTTGGTCTCCACGGGTGGGTACATGTTAGAGAGTGCTCATCAAGTGATGAACTTTGTGGAGTTTCATTCTCATATAACTTTCTAACTATTATCAATTGACTGAATTCACGTCTGCAAAAGGAGTTCGATTTGGAGATGCTCCCCCCAGACGTGAGATTTTGCTTTCTGCATGAATCAATTTTGGAGGGTTCTCAGTGCACTTGTCTTCTGTGATCAGTGTCCTCATCTCCTCAAAGGAAGCCGGGCTGGGAACTGATATAATTCTTTTCTGAGATCTTTCATTCTCATCAACCTTTTCATGAAGACAAAACAAGCTTTAAATTTTTTTTCACAAGATACATAATATAGTAACTAAAGAGTTTCGCAAAAACTCCACAAAGAAAACAAAATATGACCCTAAGATAATATGTACCAAGTAGTCTTTAACCAGGTTTTTTTCTGCTTGAACATGAATATTTGATACATCTTTGCCATGCTTATCTTGCAATGAGTTAAGCTGCTCCAACCAGCTTGTGGTCATGGAATCGATTGCCTTCTTATTCTCATGGTCCAGAATCAGTGCACCTGGAGTAATGCAAGTTTGTTTGACTCGGTCCAATTTGAGATATAAACGAAGAATGGGAATAAAATATAAATGTAAGGACTTGAATTTACCATTTACATCTGCCAGCACGGTGCGTGTTACTGCGTCATAATCTGAATCCATAGATAATGATGCAGACACAAATTCTTGGTTTAGAGCATGATTTGACAAGATGTTTTCCCTGTCATGCATTAATAAAAGTTGACATTATAAGTTTTAACTTCCTGTGGCTCATTAAGATCAAGTCTGAGACATTAACTAGCAAAACTTACTTCACTGTAGATTGTATCTCCGCAAGATTGTTCTTGAGGAGATTACAGGAGGACGTGTTGGCACTTTCCCACTGCTTCCCAGAACACTCCACTGTCTTTGAGCTGCATAACATTATAAAAATATACAAGTTTGAAATTTCGGCTATTTTTAGCAAAACTCATTCAAATCACTGGCACAGTTTTATAGTTTTGTACTTAAATGGTATAAGTAAAAAACTGTGTTTGTAAGAAAAATTAAGAAAGCTCACCACTCCAGGAGGCAATTCTCCATGGTAGCTTTAATATCACTGGCTGAGAATATTTGCTCCACAAAATTATTTTTCACATTCTCTACATACCGACTAACTTCCTTTGTACCATCTTTTGAAACTTGCTGCATGTTGAGCATCTCCAGCTGTAATCTCTTAGACTGTTGCATGCTCGTGTCCTTAATATTTCTTGATGCCTCTGAGACCTAATACATATTCTTAAGAAGTCAGTGATCCTGTACTTAATTAATACAACAGATACAACACTAAGGAATTGAAACAATATTGCACTCGGCTGACCATAGCAGTCTTATTAGATGTCAAGGTTGCCAATATCGCAGCAATGTTCTCCAAGGCCTGCACCTCCTCTCTCTCAACCTCCTCCTGTTTCAGGTTTAAAGGAAAAAACCAACCATGAGTATGACTTTAGAGATCGGGGTGTACAAGTGGCTAAATATCCGCATACCTTAAACTTCTTCTCAAAGTTGGCTAACTGCTCGAACCTCTCATTTTGATTTTCTTCAAGAATTTTCTTGACTCTTGAAGAACGTAGATGAATGTCATCAAAAAAGTTTGTAGCTGCCTCTGAAACTACTCGTGCTGAAGTAATACTTTGTTGTAATCCCTACATTGGTCCGTGAAGTTGTCAATGCATGATTAAAACTATAGCTCTAATGTTTTTATACAAAAAAATAAACGTAACCAAAAGAATAGTTACAAAAAAACGTACTTGCTCTTGTTGTTGAAGGGAGAATACTATCAGCTGTTTTTGCTCATCAATAGAATTCTGGATGTTGCATATAACATCCTTGGCTTCAGAAACAGCAGTGGCAAGAAACTGTACGGAGGCACAGAGTAATCAACTTTAGATAGGAGCATAGAACTAACAATTAGCTGATAATCCCTCAATGAATGTTGAAATTTAAGAATAATCAACTAATATGTCTGCATTGTTACATTTTCAACTGCCAATGTTTGCGATGACACTTTAGATTGTATCAGTTCCATATCCGATGAAGCTTTCATGTGCAGTGTATTAGTTAGCTCCTTCAGGGTTTCTACCCCTGAACTGTAAATTCCCGTCATTTTCTTGATCCTTGATTCTAGAGTTTGTGCAGCCTGAAAAAAATATTATCATAAATCAACTACGGTGGACACGTGGCAACATAATTTACAAATGCTAGACGTTTTCGTTTTTCTTACATCACTTTTACTGGCAAGATAGGAGCTGACATGGTCTTCCATGCTTCTAAGTTGTTTCTGTTGTTGAGAAACAGATCCCATAATGGTCGTCTGCAAGTCCTTTAAGCTCTCATTTAGGAGAGACCCAAAATTCGAAATTATTTTTTGATTTTCTGCCTCCAATCTTTCTTTGTGATCTGCAAAAAAAATAAAAATACATTAATACCACAGATTGAAGGAAAATAAAACATTTAGAAGATGCACAAACACATCGCATTCCTACTCCCGGAAAGGGTGCATCATTATTTTCAAATTAATAGTTGCTATTGATAGTTCCATTCAGAAACATATCAATTTCTAAAAATAAGGAGCACATTAATTACATTTTTCACGTGTGATGAAGTTGAGTTCTTATGGAAGCATTTTAAATCTTGATAGATTAAAACATACCCAAATTTGAGGACAGTGAATTAATATCATCCGATGCATTCTTTAGATCAGCGCACATTTCCTTTGCACGATCAATCAAGGCAGTTTCTGTTTACAACAAAGTAAAGCAAATCACAGAGTGAATTGAATAAAAACAAAATAAATCTGCCACCATAACCATCGATTGAATTACCTGACTTCATTAGCTTGGAAATGGTGTATTCCTTCTCCTTCAAGGTTGAAACTACTTGCTTGTAATTCTCTTGGAGATCATGTAAGGTGCTTCTGGTTTTTTCCAAATTTCCCTGAGAGTAAATTTAAATTGAGAGACAATATTTTTCAAGGATAATTTCTGAAGGAAAACATTCTAGGTACTTAGAGAACCTTGCAATCCTTAAGCTCGCTTTCCAAATCCAGTTTCTGCTCTTGCTCTGTTAAATAGAGCTCACGGAAGCTCTCCACTTGCTGCAAAATAAATAAAAAAGAATTAACTTATGGACAAACTTCTCCATAGACAATAATGGAAATGTCAACCAAAGAAATGTCAGGGAGTACCTTTTCACTTAGGCTAAGGTCATTCTCTAATTGCTCTATCTTCTCGTTCCTTTCCTGAATGAGGAGGTTATAAGAAAAATTAGACTAGAGGAATTGAAACAAATATCATGAAAAATATATAGTTTTCAATCAGAAACTGCAGTATAGCAGGAAAAGACATAAGCACAATTCTTCAGTTATATGAATATTAACATCAAATTTTGAAGCAAGGGTTTGTTTTTCTCTATGTTGCCATCATTCGCAAACTTCCTAATAGTATTATTGTAACATTATGGCTTTTGAAAATAAATATAAGACCTTCTTTTCTGTTTCTTCCTTGGCAAATCTTTCATGAGAAATATATACACCGTTCTTTTCCCTTGCTGCTCGAATATCTGCATTAGTTATTCATATAGACAAAAATGAGATACAAAATACTCTCTACATTCCTAAACTTAAACAATGGTGGTGAACGTACCTTCTTTCATCCTCTCAATTTCTATGTATAAGTCTTTCAGCAAAACAGCCTTTGAAACCTTTTGGTTTGCCTATTAAAAAACACACAAAGCTTTAAAACTGCTATTAGAAGAATTGTATGTAAAGGACAATAATAGCAGTGGCAACAGACCTCAGGCTTATTCTTTATGCTTTTTGCACGACTAGCATAGTCTAGTGTACTTAGTGTTTCATCCATACAATAAGCAGAAGGAGAAATAGTAGCAATTATGCATGTCTTTGTTTTCCCTCCTAAGGAGTCTCGCAAAATCCTTGTAAGCTTGCTGTCTCTGAAACAACGAACATGACGATAATAAGGCAAAACGTTCTCAAATTTTAATTAAACAATAATAATTGAACATTATGTTAACATGAACCTGTAAGGAACATGAGCAGAATGTTCCACGAGTGCATTTATGACACGTCCCAGGGTGAGTAAGCTCTTGTTTATCTCCCCTGCTTCTCTAGCGCGCCCCTGTAATTTTATTACTCAGCATGTTAATATATCATGATTGTAAATGCATATTATAAAATAATATGGGTGCAAACTTATTGTCAATCCAAAAATAGATCCCAAGCAGGCTTCATATAACAAAAATCCAGAAAAAAGAAAAGGAGACCATGAACAATCAGTAGAAAAATAATTTCTTGAACCACTGTAATCTTACAACTATAATTAATGAGTCATAATCATTTAAAAGTTAAATAATCAAAAAGCAAGTTCAGAGTAAGATGATGTATCAAATTAGCTATATTTGATTTTAATGTAATTTGACCAAATGACAAACTACCAACAACAATTAGTCACTAAAAATAGAGTCAAGTAGAAATTTTGCTTTTACCTCACGAGCTCCTGAACGCATTATATTTTCTGATCCTGCCAAATCAACAAGATTGAGCTTGCCACACTTAATCAACTCCTCGTCACCAATCACTGTTTCCTTTACATAAACAGTGATGGTGAAGACTGAATGAGAGCGGCTGCACCAAATAACATTTCATTAAGCAAGACATACTTCTACAAACATGAATTTCATCTGCAACTTCAATAAAAAAAAGGACCTGCTTCTCTTGTTGAGCAAAGTTTCTGCAGTGCGCCTTTTGGACGCTCCTCGTTCCAATAGAGTGTAAATTTCATTGACGCTGTAAACTGATTCTTCTTCAAGGCCTCTCACAAACACACAGCCCTTTCCATCTTCCATAAGGGTTATAGGTTTCTTCTGTTTTTCCTCTGTAGGCCTAGAATTCTCGTCTGGGGACAACAAATCGGTTATCTCTTCATTATAAAGCTCAAGGAATGTCACTTTCATGTTATAGTCGGCATTCTGTGCTTCCAAAATATCAAAAATGTGACGCACTGCTCTGGGAATTACGCCAGCCTCAGCAGGTAAATCACCACCCTGTATAAAACAATCTCATTTAATGACACTGACGCACTTTCTGTGAACAAAAAATTACACATTGCTACATAATGAGTGACAATTTTGTAAATACCTTCTTTCTCATGCCACCTTCCATTGTATAAGTTTTGCCGGTACCTGTCTGTCCATACGCGAAAACAGTGCAATTGAAACCATCGAGAACTTCATTCACAATTGGGGCAATTGCTTGTTCGTATATTGATCTTTGCTGTGCTTTAGGTCCAAAAACCTTTAGAAATGTAAATTAGAAAAATGTTAACTAAAAAATTGTATAAAAGTTATTATTATTATTATTATTACTTGTAAATGGTCTTTAGATTCATATAGCCCTACCTTATCAAAGGTGAAAACTCTATCTACTTGCTTGTTAGCAAGAGTCTGCATAACAGTGACTTCCCTTTTGTTTTCATTACATGTCACCACCCTGGGAACGTTGGATCTGAGCTCATCTTCACTAAATGGCCTGATATTATGAATAAACAAACAATTATTCAAAATTTAATGAAAAAGCTGGGTCCGTTTTATAGCTTCAGCTCGTCATGAAGTAAAATTGAAACCTGCATCGAAGCAAAACTTGGACGTTAGTCTCTTTGTCCTTGTCCTGACGGTTGAGGCACCGATCAGAACCTCGTGAATCAGGACGGCGTCGTTCAGGGCGAGGTGTGAGAAACGGCGACGGAGAAGCCGTCATACCGGACCCAACTTTCTTGTTGGATGTATCAGGCGTCAACGGCATCATTTTCTCGCTTTACAATTACGAACCCTAAATCAAAGGAAGCCCACAATGAAAAAAAAAGAGAGTATATAATATAAAAATTGAAAACAGATTCCAATCTTTGTATCGATTCAGTATGAACATGCGAAATTAAGGAGAGAACTCACTTGATCGGAGAATCTGAGAAAAGAGTGTTGGTGGAAAGGGGAACCTTTTTGTGATTATGCTTTCAGCGTGGTTTTGGTGTTTTTGAAGTGAGAGGAGTTTGAAAAAAAACGAAGTGTGGTGTGAATGAAGTGTTGTGTTGCTTTGGCAACGGCTACTTGAGAGTATATCTAGGCCGGGATAGCCGTTATGTGATTAATACTCAGCAGCGGTAGGATCTAAAATTCAAACTCTTCTTTCCAAACTCTAAAACCATTGGTTCCTTGAACCTTTTGTTCCATAAAGTTAAAAATAATTTGTTTAATTATGTTTTCACTTTTCAAATTTGAGACAATTTCATGAACTATTAAATTTTGAAAACTAACCTTCTAAACTAAAATAAAAAATAGTATTTAGTAGTTAAATACAAAATTTTAAGAAATAAAAAATAGTTTTAAATTTTAAATTTTGAACTCTTACTTCTAAACTTCAGAAGTTAAATCGTAAATCTTAAATTATACACTCAAAAGAAATGTTTTTTTTATTTAATATTAAAGAACTAAAATATTATTTTTCTTCGATTATAAACTTGAAAAAACAAAATCAGAATTACTTCCATTTTAAAAAAAAAATATTTATAAGATGTTGTTGATAAAAATAGAACTCGTATTTTTAAATGCAAGTAGCGCGTATTTTAAAATTTTGGGATGAATTTAGTTTCAATTATAAAAATACATGAATTATGAATTAATTATAAATATTGGATATGTGGTATTTTATAGTATCACTATGCGTAAATAAGTCACACTTAAAATTCCGACATGGGTTTGTTTTAAAAAGTATAAAATTTGTAATTGATATCACCACTTTAAAATTAGTTGCCTTTAATAAATAAATAAAAATTGTGCATTGGTTCAAATCATAAAGCCTTCAAGTGTTACAGGACTATATAATAAAAAAGAGTGTTATATGTCGTCACATATTTTAAGAATTTTGATAAAAACACAAGTGTTATATGTATGACTTATCCTGTTTTTAGAATTGTGAGAAAATGTAAGACAACTTTGAAAAGCAAAAATGTGAAGATTTTTTTTAAAAAAATAATTATTATAAAAAAATCTTAATTTAATCTTTGTAAGAAATTACCCTTTTTTCTTGTAAAAATTGAATTTCTTTGTTTTAACATTTATAAAATGTATACATTTTAGTTTTAACCTATGTAAAATATTTTATGTATTTTTATCATTTTAAAATTTTACTAATTTTAGTTTCTAACATTTTTGTGATAGTTTAACAAATTAAAATCGTAGAGTGTTACATAATGTTAATATTAGAACCAATTTTTTTAATTTTAAAAAAATTAAAACAAAAAATATATAACAATCAAAATTAATATATTTTAAACAAACTAAAACCATATTTAATTGTTTTTAATCAGTGGGCGAATCTTAATTGGAGCGGGGAGGCTGATAATACATATTAGTATCTATGGTTTTCTTGTGTTTAGTATAGTTATTGACACATATTAGTATTGTCAGTGATTAAGAAAAGTGTAATTTTTTTTGTATTTTTGCTTTTTCACACTTAAGGTTGGGATGGTGCAGTACGCATGTGAAATGAAGAAAATGTGGCTTATCCAACCTTTTGAGATGCATGCAGAATGAATTTTAATAACTTTGTAAATATTAAACATTAAAATTATGTTTAATTTAAATATAT
The DNA here is from genome assembly GCF_051622355.1 of Phaseolus vulgaris. Lineage (NCBI taxonomy): Eukaryota > Viridiplantae > Streptophyta > Magnoliopsida > Fabales > Fabaceae > Phaseolus > Phaseolus vulgaris. Next base: position 46,538,774 of record NC_143504.1, read on the forward strand.
TATTTTGGTTTCAAAATTATTGGTTAAGATTTATTACTATTTTTAATATTAGTTTATGTATTGTTCCAATTATATATTATATGAGAATTTTTTTATATTATAATATATTTTAGTATTATATACTCTTACATTTTTTGAAATGATAAATGATTATATTTTTTTTCAACTCACTAAGACACTTTTAAAATATAAAATTGTAATGGGGTGCTGATTTTTAAAACGGACAAATACTTCAAATGTTCTTTCAAATTTAAGATCGGAACACAATATTATAAAAAAAATTGTCATGTATTAATTGTTTTTTTAGTAAATACTATTTGTGGCAATCGGAATCACAGCCGAACAAGAAATAAATCTCTCAAGTACCAACGTCTTAAGATAGTTTATCTTTAATTAAATGTGAGTGTGGTTATAAAATATTTATTTTCTCAAAAAATTAAACAAAACCAAATAATTTTTTTTGAAAAATTGTATTTGAATTCGAACAGAATTAACTGTGATCATTCGTATTACTATTTACAATAAAAACATCAGAGTTTACTTAATTCTTTACAAAATGATTTGAGAGTTGATATTTTAGTTTTAAAGTTTTAATACTTCTCGGTAGTTTTACTTAAATTTTATATATTTTTTTATAATTCACGCTAATTAGAGTATAAAATAATATAATAATTATACTTAGTATTTTTACAAGTCAATGTAAAAAACAAAAAATAGTGTAAACTATGATTAATATTGTAAATTGTTGCATGAATTTTTGTATACGAAAAATATTTAATATAAAATTTATCGTATTTGAATTATTTTATTTTTGAAAGACTTCATATTAAATTTTAAATATAAGATGATGGGATTGATCATACATATATTTTGAATCATTTATTTTTGAGTTTATTTAGTAAAATGAACTTTAAAACAAAAAATATTAAAATATAAATAAATGATGTGTGTCTAATATTTTAAATGATTAATTGTTTTTAATTTATTTAAAGTAATTTTTAAATAATAAAATATAAAATGACGCTTATTATACATCACTAATTGTAGAGACAAAAAATAATTAGTTGCTAAAAACTAAAAATTAGAAATTATTTTAAAAACTAAAAATTCTTTTGGTTTATAAATTAGTATCTAATTAACAACCAAGTTTTAACTACTAATTATTTTGATTTTAAATTTGGTAGCAAAAATCTTGATTGTTAATTAGATACCAATTTAGAAACTATTTGAAAATAATAGAAACTATTTTAAAAAACAATTTTTTTTAATTTTTAAAATGGTTTCTAATTTAGTCACTATAGCAACTAATTATTTTTTATCTAATTTGATTTCTATTTTATGATTTTCTTATAGTTTGTAGTGCATATATTTTAAATAATTTAACTTTTAATTTACTTATTAAAATAATTTTAATAAAATATAAGATGACATAATTATATACCTGAAATTTATTTAAGTGTACAGGAAGAAGTGTAATAGTAAAAGAACTATAGTTTATTTGTATCATAATATTTTAATTAATAAAAAATATATATAAGATGATGTGACTAATTATATATATTTTTTAATATATAAAAATCTTTAGTATATAAAAGTAGTGTATATACAATTATATAAAATAATCTATATAAAATTCTAATGAAAAGAGAATGGTTCGTATAATCATAATCATATTTAACTAATTAAATAATATACATGTTTCTTTATACAAAAATAAATAAATAAAAGTAATAAGAAAAAGGGAGAAGAAAAAAAGTTCAATTGTTATGTTTGAAAAGAAAGTGATGTTACGTTGTAAAAAATTTCAATCCCTTAAATCATTAGCACATTTATGGGAAACACATTTCAAAGTTTAAAACAAGAATTAAATACTGAAAATAAATAATAAAAACTAAAACAATATCACCACATCACAATCCCATTCTTTCTTCTCTTCCAAAGAAGCACCTGGACCCATGCACTAAAAAATGAACCATGCATGGACTAATAGTACTCTCATGTATATTGAGGGATACCTCAACAAATTGTTCCATAAACCTACGAAGGGCTTTCAAACTCCCCTACTTTAGGTTTTCCAATGCTAACAAAGTTGTAACATGAGGTCAACTTCCTGCAAATTGAGCTTTGAACTTTGTGACAAAAGTATGAAAAGTCAATTAAGTTTGTTGGCAATAATATTGCAAAGTTCTTTTTGAGATTCAATGTAAACCATAAGAATATTTCATATAGTAGTATATATATATGTAAATTTTATTTTATAAACTAATTTTGCAATCTTGAGTTAAATTTATAATTTACTTCTTAATATTTCTTCCTTTGCAAAACCGGTTTAAAAGGTGATGTTGCATGCACTTATAAAGGTTGACCTGTGTTTTGTTTGTTATAATATGCTCTAGAAGTATTAAAAAGTGGATTTTAAGTTTAACACAACCTTATAAAACTGATTTAAAAGATGATGTTTGCACCCACTTATATATTATGAGATGTTCTTATTTTTAATTTATGTAAGGTTGACTTGTGTTTTGTTTGCTCTAATATGCTCTAGCGATATTAAGAAGTGAAATTTAAGTCTAACAAAACCGATTTAAAAGACGATATTTGCACTCATTTATAGAGGTTGACTTTTGTTTTGTTTGCTCTAATATGCTCTAGAGGTATTAAGAAGTAGACTTTAAATCTAACACAACTTTATAATTTCAGTTTAAAATATGTTATTTACTCTCACTTATATATTATAAAATATGTTTAATTTTAGTTATCTATATATTATAAAATGTGTTTCATTTTAGTTAAGATGAGATTTCCATGATCTATAACCCATTATACTTCTCAATGATTGAAGTTTCAACCCAAGAGAGGTGAATTCCTAATATTCTTGATGAAGGGATGATCTTTCTCATATCCTCTTGTGGATCACATTAGAATTGTTGGTGGCAATGATGAGCTCTTGGCAAGTGCATTAAATTTTACAACTACCTTTCAATGTTGGTGGGACTCCTTATTTTTTGTTCTTTACAATGTGTTCAACCTAGTGGACCAGTTACCAAGTGTTGATTTGGGAGGCTTCTTCATGTACAAATTGTACATCATCGGCAGAAGGTTGTCTGTACATCATGTTGTGGCTTTTTAATCAAGGACATAGTAGAATTTCGACTGACAACTTCTGGAAGACCCATATTAAGTATGTCTTAACATAATACTAATATTTCATCCAATTCAATACTTAGATTTACAAGCAAATTCAATAATCATGGTATCACGGTAAGTTCAATACAATTCAAGTCGTGCATTTACATATGTCACGGTTTGCTGGAACATCTCCTTTGACTTCTCACCACCTGATATTTTAGTCTATCTAACTTTGATCATCAATGAAGTAATGTGATATTTGTTACAACTTAGGTATCAATACTTAATAAACAAATCAAACAATATTTCACATTTCATTTCAGAAGTGTAACCACAAAATCATACAAATTTCATCAATCTTAGCAAGTATCATAATATAATATAGTATAACTTATTTAAATAAAAACACAAAATCAATTAACTTTACAACTTAATATTCATTTCACATTTAAATATACAATTCTAATCCATTGATTGAAGAGGCAAGACAAAAGAAAAGATTTTTTTTTAATTTCTTTTTTAGCTTGATTGATAATATTTTAGTTTAAGCGAGAATGGCTTGCTAGAGTTAAATATTTTAGTTTGAGTGAAAATTTGATTGAGATGATTGATTTTCAGGGTTGTTTTCACTTGAGTGAAGATTTCTTTGTTAAAGCAAAAACATGGCTAAAAGTAATATTTTACAGGACTATTTTCGCTTAAGCGAGAATTGACTTGCTTGAACGAAAATATCAGAAAATCAATCTCATAAACGTAATCAAATGTGTTTTCAAGGATCTTTTCAAAAACATTATAATAATAGAACTTTTAAACAGTTTAAAATGATTAATCCAATTGTTCAAACATCATCCTTCAATCATTTCAATTCAATCTTAATCAAACTCATCAAAACCATAATCAAAATTCAGTGTAACAAACTTTATACTTTAACATACTATATTAATTTTTCAATATTTTATCAAAAATATAAATAAATTTTCTTGATTGTAATTTCTTATTTCAAGGGAGTTTAAGTTCAAACAAAAGAACCACTCAAAAACTAGAAATTCAGATAAAGGTATCTAAACATAATCAAATTTCAATATGAAGCTAACCAAATTAAGAAAACCACTTTTCTCAACTAACCCCACCAGAATTTATAGTCAAACCATAAAACAAAAAAACAAAAAATCTTAAACATAAAACTTACCTTATTTAAAAATTTATTCGAATATGAATGATCTCTTACTCCTAATCTACTACAAGAAGATATAATAAGATTTGAAAAAGGATGAGGTGTGAAAAATCACAGAAGAAGACAAAGAAAAAAGAAATAGAGAGAAAAAACAAAAAAGAGAAGGAGGTAGGGGATTAAAAAAAATGTTTTAAAATATAAATATTTTTTAAAACAAGGCTAAGCAAGTAATTAAGTAATTTAAAATTTTAACATGCCATATTTATAGAATAAAAATAATTATATACTCTTCTAAACATTATCCTTATCAACTATTCTTCGGCTTAAAAAATATTTTTAGCATTAATGGAGGTAATATATAATTTAATGGTACACATATATCTTTGGTTAAAATACAATTTTGGTCTTCTTCTTTTTGTCAATTCGTGATTTTGGTAAGTAAATATCTAAAATAGAGAATTTAAAAAGTAGGATTAAAATCAGTAATTCAAAAGATAGTAAACCAAAAAAGTTGTATTAATTATTAATTAAAAATTCTTGGAATTGGTTAGCTTTATTATTTTCTAAACTTTGATTAAGTGTGAAATAGAGAAAAAGAAAAATAGGGTCACTTGTCACGGGAACTTGGGGACTTGAGTGTATAAGCACTTCCTAACCACAGAAAAGCTTCCTTATTTAGAAGCACGTTAATAGCACTTCTGCTTCTGCATGGGTCCCGCCGCAATTACTGGACCAACCTTTCATATGCCCCTGTCTCTCTGTTCCCTTATCTTCAATTTAAACAAGGTTTTTATATCAATCTCTCAAAAATTATATTTTAATTTATATAAAAAAAAATCATTTTATTTTATTTTATTTAAATTCATGATAGATTATACTGGCTTTTTTAAATTTTATTGTTTTTATCTCTCCCTTTTTCATCTTACATTAATTCCTCTTAGTAGTTATAAACATATACATATATTGTATTAACATTTTTTTTACAGGTGCATTGTATTATTAACACCTTCAGTTACTCTAAAGACCACATTACATCAAGTTTACATTAAAAAGATATAAGAGTATCTAATTTTGTTTTATTTTTAATGACAATTTATATTTCGTTATATATTTATATATTTTTGTGTAAAAAAAATAAAATAAAAAATGATTGCACTTGTTACTCTTTGGGTTGTCTTGTACACGATTTTGTCGTTTTGGATCACTTTCAATCCAACCTTACTCATAACCAATTACATGTGTACAGAGCACACATAAAAAACCATAATAAATGAATGAATAACATAGTTATTATATTACACATTTTTCTTCTTTTTTTTTATGAGGAACAATCGTAACACAATTTTTCACTCCTTGTAAAACAAAAAATATATAGAAATGCTAACTTTTTTTATTAAAAAAATAAACTTTAAGTTTAAATCTCACGTAAAAATATATATAGATGCTGATAATATTTTTAGTTAAAGTAAGATCTTTAATATGAATTAATAAACTAACAAAGTTTACTTTACTATAATAATCTAATAAACTAACAAAGTTTAATTTACTATAATAAACTAACTCTAAATGATTTGATATAATATGTTAAAAAATTAATTTTAAATCTAACTCAACTTTTCAAAACCAATTAGTAAAATGATATTTGGATCCATGATATTTGTTTTCTCAACCCCCACTTACTTCTAGGGTTTGGAAAACCCTCCTTAGAGCCCCGTTATTTCTAGGGAGTTTCTAGAATCCCCAACGTCTTCACATTCAAGACTTTCCATATAAACCCAACCATTTCATCATTTGCATATGGTTTTTCTCTTGATCATCTTTTCTAGTATGTTATGTTCTCAACTTTTTCTCTTCTCCCTCCTTTTTCCAATCAATTCAAGAAAATGTATCTAACTCTTTCTTAATTATCTATGACTATGTGATCCATATTCATCTTAATTCATTGTACTAACTCATATCCCACCATCTTCCAGATCTTTTTCTTTCACAGTATATAGAATATTCAAGGTCATCATGGAAGATTCACCCTCAGCAGCTTATATCCACCAGGTGCGTGTTAATCAATTTCTAAGAATTTTAAAACTTCCATCTCATTTCTGTGTTTCTTTTCCTGCGAATATTTTCGAGTTCAGTGGATCTTAGACTAATCATATTCACAGTGTTACGACTGTTGTTGCCTGACAAAGTCTTCACTCATAACAATAATCTCATCATTTGTGTTTCTAAGTATATAGTTTTTGACAAAAATATATCTTGTATTTTTAGTATGCATAACCACTATATATACACCATATTTCTAAATGATAATAATCTAAGTTTATATATTATTTGATGTCATTATAATAGGTGCACCGTCTGATAGAAGAGTGTATTCTATTCAACATGAACGAAGAAGAATGCAAGGAAGCTCTTTCCAAATATGCAAATATCAAACCGGTTATTACCTCTACTGGTGAATCATCTAATGATCTGTAACTCCACATGCGTGTTTTTTCTACATGAGAATTATTTAAAAATTGTTGAACACGTATACTGCATATTCATGGGGCCCTAGTTATAAATCCAATCCAACAATAACATGTTACGTACAGATCATAAATTATGATCTGCACACACCTTTGAAATTGGGATGATTTAACATCATTATAATGTTTTTACAAACATAATTGTAGTCATTTTTATGAGGACTAAATGCAATTTTGATCCTCTTATTTGTACATGGCATGTGTACGTGCATGAATGTGGTGTGGAGCAGTGTGGAAAGAGTTGGAGAAGGAAAACAAGGAATTCTTTGAAGCCTATTCGAGCAGCCAAGCAGAAGGAGGTTCAAAGGCAGAGAAGAGGCAAAAGATACTCGTCATGGCTTCAGAATTAAAGAATTCTTCAAACGAAAAAATTTAGTTTTGAATAAAGTTTGTTCGACATGAACACTTGGGTTAAGTATCATTGTTTCATAAGCATTAAGCAACGTTAATTGTCGAATGAAATAAAGTGGCCACACGTGGTTGCTTGTGTAATAACATCTATAAAGGAAGAATCAAACAAGTTTGCACTTTGATATTGGAGGAGGAAACAAAAAACATCTTCTTGAGAAGTTCTGGTTTGGGAGACCTTGCTATCTGAAAACAACTTCTCTTTGTTTGTATCAAAAATAATATTTTGTAATTTATTACAATATAGTACGTGGTGAAAAAATTAGGTAGAGATAAGAACATGGAAAATATTTATGTGACAAAAAAAAGTAAAATACATATACTTGATAAAAATATTTTAAATTAAAAAATAAATTAAATATAGTTAACATGTTAATTTATTAAGTTGTAAAGTGTGTTTATTTCTATGTTGTTAAGATATGATCATCCTATAAAAGGATTTTGTAACAAATGTTGATTAACTACTTGTATAAATTGTTTACCAAAAAAATATTGCTTTTATGTTTTAATATAAAATTAAAGATTTTATTAAATAAATAAGTCAGAAAATTTGGTTTTATATAGAATAAAAATGTGTATGCAATAAATAAAATCCTTATATTAAACATAATTATATATGCATAAGAAAAAATATGCAGATTGTAATTCTTTTTAATGAGTGTTTAAAAATATCTTCACAATTTAGCTTAGAATAATTAATTTTAAACATTTTTTTATCGAGTGACCTATTAATGTGTTACTTATTCTAAAAACAATTAACGTGTTATACAAGAAAAAAAAAACGACTGAAATTCTTGGATGTAAATGTGACACAAAAGACCACCAAATTTCAATTATAAAAGAGAAGAGAAGATATATACTACGAGTTACACAGCTTCTTAACAAGAATTTCCATAAAAGAAAAAATATTATACTTTTAAAATTAAAAAAAATTATATGAAAAACATTGAAGATTTTCTAAACAATTGAAAAGATATTAATCAATACCAAATTTTAAAAATAATTATACACTTGATCCAAATGAAAAAACATAATAATTTAATTGTAATTTTGATTTCAAACCTTAAATATAAACTATTAGAAAATAAACTTTTAACAATAATTACAAACAACTTATAACAATAATTTTAAAATAGTTGTCTTAAAAGTTAAAACCATCATCATTTTGGACAACATGAAATTCATAATCTTTTTTCTTCTTTTTCTTCAATCAAAGGGACAACAATGACTATATCATTTTGGACAACATGAAATTCATAATCCTTTTTCTTCTTTTTCTTCAATCAAAGGGACAACAATGACTATGAGTACAATTATTTTTTTTTCTTGTAGAGACATAATCCTTTTTTTTCTCGCAAAGGTACAGTAGTAGCAACATGTTAAAGGTAGCAACAAACACACCACAATAGTAACACAACTCTTTTTTTTCATTATCATCTTCTCATGGAGACACAATGGTGATAATGAGTGACATAACGCAGCGAACCATTGAAAACTTCAAAATTGTATAAAAAAAATTAATAATTATCGAAAAAAAGTGAAAGAAAAGATATTTAACATGATTTTTTATAACAATTATTTATACAATTATCGTTGAAAATGGTCAAACGACGATTATTGAACCAGAATAGTTGTAAAAGTCTATTATTTCAATATTAAATTAATTACAAAATAGTAATTACAAACTTTTCAACGATTATAATGGAAATAATCATTGTTTCTCCACTTTTAACAATGATTGACCTAGAAGTATTGTTAAAAGTGTGATATTCACATAAATTAATTACAAAATTGTCTTTTTTTATCATAAAATTATTTTAATAAAAAACGTAATAAAAATAATAAATAAATATTTGTGCTAGTGTGAGATTAATGTCAGCTCATTTGATGCTAAAAGAGTTCGCTTAATGTTGAACGCTACTAGAGTCGGCTTAGTCAACTCTATGATGACACTAACTATTTTTAATTTTTTTAATAAGTAAAATCATTTATGTTATGTCAGACTAACATCGACTAAAGTGACTCTAACTAAAATAAGTAAGGTTAGCGTCAATGTAGTTGACGCTAATTTTATTTATTTTTAGTATTTATATTTATTTAAACTATCGTCTGCTTAACTATTTTTAAAATACTCATTTAAAGATAACAAATTTTTTCTCTCACAATTTATCTCTTACTTTCTATATAAATATCTTCATACTCACCTCCTTCATTAACACTCATATACCTTCTCACACTAACCTCTTTCATCCACACTTATCTCATTCACTCACACTCATTTCCTTCATCCACACACACATATCCTTCGTCTACTCACATCTCCTTCATTCACAATGAACTACTTCATTCACATTCATCTCCTTCATCAACATTCATCTCCTCATCCACTACAATTTTTTGTTTATATTTTATTTTGTTGAAAGATGAGACATTTTATGAGAAATTTTTTTGAAATTATTTTTATTATCATCAATTTTTTTACGTCAACTAAATCAATATTAAATTAAATAAAATTTAAACTAAAAAACATTAGTATGGACTTGACTGATGGTAAATTTATTTAATTAAAAAAATCAATATATATTTAGATTCAATCTTAAAAAATTAATACTAATAAATTAACGTTAATGATTTTAGACTCAAACGTAAATTCGAGACAAAGACGAGACTATTAACTAATTAACATCAATTTTTGTTTGTTAACATTGACTTTTAATAGTAATAATAATAATAATACTATTATCATAATTAACATTATATTTAATTATAAAATGAAAAAATAATAATATTATTTATTATTTTAAATTATTAATATTGTCATCCATATTATATAACATATTTCTTTTTTTCATCAATCTATGCAAAAGAGCTAAAATAAAACAAACTAGAGATTCTCTTATTTCCATTCATCATGGATAAGAGTCCATGGTCCCAAGAAAGAATGCTTAAAAAATTGTATGAACAAAAGAACAGGTGAATTCTAGATGGAGAAACCATGTGGTGCACTGTTGGCACTGTAATTTTTTCCACGTTTTATATCTTGTTTTGAAACCTAAAATATAATATATGAATCTTATTTATATATTAAATTTGTCACATATTATCTTGTAGAAAAAATCTTGTTGTTATCAGAGATTAAACAGTTTTTCTTCTCTTTCATTTTTTTAAAAGAATAACTCTTTCTATTGTTGAAATTAAAATCCCTTTATTTTTTATATATAATATATCCTTCTTTGATCCTTCAAATAATATTTTTATTTTATTTTTCAAAATCCTATCGAACTTAACACTCTTGTTCTAGTGACACATTCTTTCACTTCTTTTATTTTAATTTAAAAATCATAATTTTTTCCTTAATAAATTTATCTATATATCAATAACTTCATTTTACTGAACTTTACTATCTTCATCAACAAATAAATACATAAAAATATTATTTATTTGAGTATGAGATTTTATAGAGACAACGGATCCCCCCATTTATTAATGTCCAATACTTTTTATGATATTGTGGTCATGTGGAGGTTGGGTGTGATGGATGGTTTAAGAAAACTTATTAATATGTAAAAAATATTATAAATTTTAACAAAAAAGAGAGTATAAATATAAATATAGAGTAAACTTTTAAATTTAAATAATATAATAATTTTAGTTAAAGAAAATGATTAAAAATTGAATTTTAAACCTAATTCAATCTTATAAAATTGATTTATAAGATGAAATTACACCACTTATATATTATGAAATATGTTTTATGACTAGAAACGTGAAATAACACAACCTATTTATATCGAGACGATCAACTTGTATATGAGACTATATAACGGGTGGTCGATAACGATTCAATAATGGATAATCTGATCAATTCAACAAAGTTTCGTTATGATATATTCAAACATATCTCAACCTTATAAAATTCATTCATAAAATAAAGTTTACATCTAATTATATATTATAAAATGTATTTATTTTAACGTGAAATTTAAAAAAAATAAAATTATTTCTAACTCTTCATTATTTTAATATCATATCTAATAATAGTCATATATGTTCTTCCACGATTACCACGTGCTTGGTCCCCATTTACATGTTCCTCGTCATCCATCTCACGTCAGTGTTGTTTGTCACAAAAAAGCTATATCCCCCACTCACGTTGACCAGGTCCCTTTGGAATCAAAATAAAAATAAATGAGAAATTAAATTAAATTAAAAAAAGAAAGAAAAAACATTTGAAGAGTAAAGAACTTACTCAACCATATTGAAAGCAAACCATAAATTAGGTTTTCACGCTATAGCAGATCATTAAGAAATATTTTGGGGTTGTCAAATTTTTTTACAGGTATACAAAAAATTGTAACATGCCAAATATATAAAATATATTATTTTTTTTTAAAAAAAAAATTATATATTATTTTATATATGTTAAAAAATTGAGAAAATTAAATCCGCAGTATTTTGTATTGATTTTCAGGTGATACGAAATGAAAGTGGTAACACAAAATCTTCACAATCAAATATGTACTTAAAGAATAATATAAAATACTATAAACCAAAATTACGTAAAACATATGACATATCGATTATAAGTTACATACTAATGAATTAAATAAAAAGTGATTGTTCTTCCCAAACTATCCATTTGAACAATTCAAATTAGTCATTTTCGTTAAGTTACTCCTTACAGCATTAAATGTTGCTTACGTGTCAGAGAGATGTGGAATCGAGAGATGATGTGTCAATATCAAATGCTGACGTGGCGATGTGGTGGTTGTGGTTTTTTTTTGTCTGATTTCTCTATCTCTTTGTTTAACTACTTTTCTTTTGTATTTTTAATTACTAAATATTATCTGAAATCATAATTTTTTTTATATTATTGAATATTTTAAAACTGGAGATAATTTTATTTTATAAAGTTCACCATTAAGATTTTAAATATATTTATAAATAATTTTTATATGTAATAGGAATTAAAGTGTACTGTCTTGAAATTAACAATTTAAATTGATTAATTTAAATATAATATTTTAAAAAGAAAACATTAAACAATAATATTTTTTTTGAAACACAACTTCAAGTATGTTGAGAAACACCTATGAGGAATATTTAAATACACCAGTGATTTGGGAATTGATAGTTTATAAAAGAATGTGAGGAGGATGTTGAACTAGGAGGATAAATACATTGAACACTAGATACTAGATTTTCATAATTGTAATGAACTCTCTTTGTCTTCCAAATAAAGAGAAACTTCAATGACACCCTCATCAGTACCGTTCACAATCCTAATTGCATCTTTCACACACTCCTCACTCTGACCCTTTTGATGTTTCTTGCACAACCCATCACACAAAAAAGTAAGTAAAAACAGGTTCAGAATCCCTAATGACATCGAAATTAAACAGGTTCAACTTCATCACACCTCTCAACTCCCGAGCTATCTAAGTAAGGAAGCTCAGGGTAGGCATCTCAACATTATCCAAATGCATCGTCTTATAATACCTATAGTTGATTCTTTCATCCCTTGCCAAATTTGAAACCTGCGAAAACGCCCATAAATCCTCCAAAACCCTCATCAACTCCTCCTCTCCCACGTCTGACAACGACTTCCGCTTCACGCACCTCACGCTCTCCCCAACCACTCCTCCCCTTCCGCTTCCAGATCCGCCGGTCGAACAGCTTCGTCGTTTATAACAATCTGCTTCGGAATCCCGACAGTCTAGGTCTGGTCGTTGATTTTCAAATCCAACGCAACCTGTAGCATCGAAACTCGGTTGTGGAGCCTCTCGATTGATTCCTGCGAGTCTAGAACAACGACATTCGGGTAATCTTCCATAAACTCCTTCGCCCACACCAGAAACCCTTTCGTACTTTCTGTCGACCACCTAGCACCCTCTGTACATGTCGTCGTCGATGCCGATGAAGGATCCAAAATCGTCTATCAGACCCTCTGTACATATCGCGGAAACGAACAATTCAAATTTCGGAAGCACTTCCTTCATTGCCACCATGGTCGAGCCCCTAAATAAGAATGGTGAAACCACAATTGATTCGATCTAATCTCATGCCCCAAACCCTAATTATAAAAAATGATGTGTCACCTACTTCATAGTCCACGTAATCACACATTTCTGCCACATAAGCACCTCTTAACGTCATTTGGTACGACTTAACATAAATGACCATTTTGGATACATTTAAAAAAAAATAGGGACCAAATTGATTTTTTTAGAAACCACTATACTAAATTGAATATTGACAAAAAATGTAGGGACGAAAAAGGTAATTAAACCTTAAAAAAATTACAATTAGAGGAATTGTAGACAAATACATTTATTAAATATCAAATGGGAAACAATTGCCAAGGATCGAACATTATCGAACTCAATACCAACAACACGTATCAAAGAATTATAAATATATATGCAATTAAAAAAATTAACAAATCTAATTATACATGCAATTCAATAAATAATATTAATTATAAATCCTAAAATTATTAATAAAATAATATTACTCTAATTATAAACCTTAATATTAAATATTAAACTTTAATAATCTTAATTATATAACTAAAATAATATTAGTTATAAATATTAAAATTAATTATTAAATTTGTTTACTCTAATAATCTAACTAATTCATAATTCTAACCTAACAATTCCAATTTAACATACTCATAAAAAAATAATATAAATTAATAATAATTACAAGAATTATAAAAACATACAAATTAATATACCGAGGAAAAAAATAAACCTACTCGTTCAGAATACCAAAAAAATATTCAATAATAAAAATAAAAATTTAACCAACCTCGTGGTTGTGGAAAGTGACGATACGGAAGAACAAGTGGAAAAGACCAAAACTACTCTAATAGATAGTAGAAAACCTAAAAAAATAAACAAAAACTAGCAAATGAAACATTGGAGGAATGTGGGAACAACACACAACCAAAGCAAATGGAGGAAGAACTTACAACGTGCAGGGAAGAAAGGTGTAGGGAATACGAGAGCGGGAGAGAGAACAAATAAAAAATATGAATGTCAGACTTTAATTAGCATAAAATGAAAAGAACATAACATCAGTCCTTACTAATAATCGTCATTTATGTTGAAATTTGAAAACATAAACTATGATTTTATGATAAACATAGTCTATGTGATGTTCATAGACGACAGTTCCTATAAAAAACTATCGTCTATGAGTTTAGTCATAACAATAAACGTCGATTTTATCATGAATTACAATTTATATATTCATTTTAATTTAAAAAATATTACCAATTTTAAATGGATGACGTTTAACACTAAATTTGTAGGAACTAATTAAAGGAAATAAGAGAAGACAAAAGATTGTAGCAACTGATTGAACGTAATTACACAAAATTGCAAAACTGATCTTATTAATTTTGATTCACTCAATCATATATATAATAATTACAATTACTAACAGGCCTGTAAATTGACCATTAATGCAATATAACGGTAAAATAGTTTAAGGGTAATAAAATATGAATTAATAATAATAAAATCTGAATTAATAACCAACATCCTCATTTAATTCTGATTTGGAACAACTTTCCAATTTGAGTCATGATATTGTTTTTCTCAATCGCCATCAATTCTTCATTCATAGCCTTTTGCCATTTGGGGTGTTGAATGACATTAGCAAGTGCAAGAAAAGCAAAGTGAACCAAATCTCCATTGTCATCAACTTCATCATCAAGATTTACTTCACAATCTTGAAGATGTACAGGTTGTCGCTGTTGCCTTCTTAGTCGCTCCATCATAGTTGCAATTGGAGTTGCAACTTCAGGTTGAATTACAACTTCAGGTTGAACTGCAGCTTTAGGTTGAACTGCAGGTGTTTCAAGAGTGACTCCATCTTCCATATCATCATTCAAAACATAAATATATCGTTTTTTCGAATCTATTTCAGCTGTTGCATTCCATTGCCATTCCTCATCTTCAGCAAATGTAACATCACGACTAACAATCACCTTCTTTGTCATTGGATTGTACAATTTGTATCCCCCATGCTTATATCCAATGAAAATGGTCTTCATTGTCTTATCATCCAACTTCGATCTTGCTGCCTTTGGGACATGAGCATAAGTAATTGACCCAAATACCTTCAAGTGTTGCACATTGGGTTTGATTCCACTCCATGCCTCAATCGGAGTTGTGTTAGAAACACTCCGAGTGGGTGATCTGTTTATCAAATATACTGCACATGTTACGGCCTCAGCCCAAAAATAATTTGGCATACCTTTCGCTTTAAGCATGCTCCTCGCCATGTCCATGATTGTTCTATTCTTTCTCTCAGCAACTCCGTTGTGTTGAGGTGTGTAGGGGCAAGTTATGTTATGTTGCAACCCAAGTTCTTCACAGTGTCTCTTGAATTCATTAGACTTGTAGTCACCTCCTCCATCACTACGCACCATCTTAATTTTTCTGCCACTCTCTCTTTCAACAAATGCTTTAAATATTTTAAAGCAGTGGAATACCTCATCCTTTCTTTTCAATACATAAATCCAGGTTTTCCTTGAAAAATCATCAATAAATGTTAAAAAATACTTATTACCTCCAACTGATGATATGTTCATCGGACCACAAACATCTGTATGAACAAGCTCCAAAGGAAATTTTGCACGCCAAGGCTCCTTAACAAATGGTATCCTGTGATTCTTTCCAAAAATGCAAGCCTCACACAATTGATCAGGGTGATGAATATGGGGTAAACCATTCACTAAATTTCTTTTGGAAAGATTTTCCAAACTCTGAAAATTTAAGTGCCCAAAGCGTAAATGGCATAACCACGATTCATTATTCACTATTTCATTCAAGCACTTGAAATCACCCATATGAATATCTACTGGAAACATGCGATTTTTTGATAAAAAAAGATTTAAGAATCAAACAACCTTTTTTTATCAAAAATTGATAAGTTATTTTCAGTTATGTGCATCACATAACCCTTCTCGGCCAGCTGCCCCATACTCAACAAATTACTTTTCATATCAGGTACATAGAAAACATCATAGATGTACCTGTGATCACCATTCTTCAATGTGATAAGAATTCGCCCTTTTCCAATCACTGGAACGAACCTGCCATCACCGAATTTCACTTTTGTGCGAAATGAGTCATCCAAATCTGCAAACAACTCCTTCTTACCACACATGTGATTTGTGCAACCTGTATCCAAATACCAAGTCTGATTGTTTGGAGTTTCATTTGATGTGGCTGCCATTAGTACTGCATGAGCCTCTTTATCTTGTTCGTGATTACTGTCTTCTTGAGCACAATTGGCAGCATGATTATCACCTTTTGATATGCACTCATTTGCATAATGACCACGTTTATGGCAATTATAACACTCAACATTTGATTTATTATAAATGCCTCCGCGTCCACGTTCACCACACCAAGAGTTATTTGAACTTGGATTATGATTGGAACCAATGTTGTTTTGCTCAGCGCCTGCATGATTTTGGTCACCACGACCTTTACTACAATAAGTACCATGTTTATGATAGGATCTACCAATTGAGACTTGTGCTTGTAAAGCCTGTTCAATTGGATTTTCAATCTTATTGTCATTTATCCCTTGATGGATGAGATACAAAGCCTTATTGTCCTTTTTCTTTTGATCACGATGTGCTACTCGTTGCGCCTCAGTTGCATTAGCAGCTAATGCAGACACTCCACTCTCAACAACATCCCATAACTCATGATAATCAAACAAAACTCTCATATGCACACACCACCGATTGTAATTTTTTCCATCAAGGATAGGGACTGATAATTGGGTAGAATTCATGATAACAGACTAGCTCTTGATACCACTTGTAGGAACTAATTGAAGGAAATAAGAGAAGACAAAAAATTGTAGCAACTGATTGAACGTAATTGCACAAAATTGCAAAACTGATCTTATTAATTTTGATTCACTCAATCATATATATAATAATTACAATTACTGGAAGCTATAAACTAGGAATACTAACAGGCCTGTAAATTGACCATTAATGCAATATAACGGTAAAATAGTTTAAGGGTAATAAAATATGAATTAATAATAATAAAATATGAATTAATAACCAACAAAACTAGTGTAATAATATTGTCGTTGAACTTTTTGGTATTATTGTCTCTATCAAACATTACTAAATTTCGTCACTCCTTTTGTTTTCAAAATCCTCTATTATTATTATCATTGATTTTTATAATGATTAATTCGTATCAATCAATCAAATATATTGAGTTTTATTTTAATTTTATAATTTTTAATTATTTATTCCTTTTATAATCACTATCTTTCATTCATTTTTAGTCTCTATTATTATCATTTTTTCAAATACCAAATTTGAATTATCCGAAAACACATTGTCATGGACGGTTGCCATCCTAACTTTTTTTTTAATTTTAATTTTGTATATTCAATTTGCTAGTACGGGCACATATAAATGTTTTTTCTAAATAAAAGCTGTTATGTTAGGCATTATTATGCAACTTGACATTTCAGTTATGTTGACACCTCAAGTAACAACAATCATTTGTCATCATATGAAAAAAAATATTATTAAAAAAAAGAAAAAAGAAAGAAAATACAAAAATATGGGGGGACTAAACCAAAATCCATATGTTAACAAAAATGATACATAGGTAGACTATATCTATTCATAAAGAATTCTAAGAACAAACTAGATGGTAGCCTATTATACCAATGAAAATATTCTTTATGAATAAATCCTAAATTAGTCAACTTATTAGCAACACACACATTTCCTTCACGAAAAATATGAGTAACCCTAAATCTGATTTTCCCACAGTAATTAAGACAAGTATTACAGTGATTACGAAGCATCCAAGGAACATTGGTCCTAACAGTAAACACAACACAAACCAAAGCAGAATCACATTCCAACCAGACATTAGTAAGCTCCATCTTTTGAGCTTCCTCCATAGCATGTAGAACCCCATAAAACTCAGCAACCATAGCAGACTGAACTTCAAGAAACACAGAGAAAACTCCAATAAATTTCCACATACTCACACAGAAAATACCTCCACAAGTAGCAAGACCAAGATATCCCCTAGCAGCCCCATCAGTGTTAATTTTAACTCAGCCTGGTGAAGGAAACTTTCATCTAACAAGAAGAGGACGAAGAACTTTACCAGTACGAGTATTAATACCCAAAAACTTGATCACATTGAAATCCAACATATCATTCTTCATTGAAGTTTTAGACGAATTTCCCACTAGACGAGTTAAATCTTTAATAACCGAAATAGCTCTATAAACCCCAATCTTATCCTGAACACGAGCATAATTCCTCATACGCCATATCATCCAAATAGAAAAAGTTATCACAACAAGCTTAATCAATTTAACCAAAAGACTACCATCACTTTTAATAAAAGAGAGAAGATCATCCTTATTAGAGAAATGAGAAGTAGGAAAAATCTGTCGAACCCAACTTCAAATATGCAAAGCATTAGAGCATTCAAAAAATAAATTGAATAGATTCCTCGTGCTTTTCACAAAGCATACACATAGAACAAATATACATACCTTTATTTTGATTATGCTGATATGTAGGAAGTCGCCCATGAAAAACTTTCCAAAGGACAAGAGTTTTGGAACGCGAAAGATATGAAGACCAAATAAATTTACCCCAACCATAGGGAACTCCTGGATCCAAGAAAAAAGTCCTAGCCGATTTAAGAGTGAAACGACCAGACTCATCTAGAATCCAATAAGGAATATCCTGTTCCGCCCTAACCATGATATGAATAAAAAGATGAGGCATCAGCTGTAAAGACAATGGAATATTCCACTCACCACCTATCCAAAACTGAGAGACGGTATCCAAAATGCTAGGACCATCAAATAATCCTATAATATTGGCTAAAGAAGTAGTACCACACCATTTATTATTCCAGAAATTAATAAAAGAACCTGTACCGACAATCCAAGAAGTATAATAAAGTATAGCAGAATAAAATTGCTTAATTCCAGGTTAAAGATAAGAGAATCTATAAATCATTCGAAAATCGTATTTTGATTTAAGAACCCTAGTTTTCAAGAGGGAAGACCAAGGCTTGTTGCTATAAGCAAAGTTCCAAGCAAGCTTAAGAAGATATGCATTATTTTCACGGTGAAGGTTAATAATCTTCAAACCTCTATTCTCAAGGGAAGAACAAATCGTAGCCCAATTAACAATAGTTATACCTTTTTTCAGAATATCACCAGTCCAGATAAAATTTCGACACACTGCTCAACTTGCTTAAGAAGAAAAATAGGCCATTTATACAAATTAAAATTATAAGCTAGAAGACCCGCACCGTATTGACCAACTGAATCCAACCCATCATGCTAATAGATTTACCTTTCCAAGAAGCAAGGTTCAATTTGACTTTATCAACCAAAGGTTGAAGAAAATGACCCTTTGGAGCACTAATAAATCCTAAATAAGTGAAAGGAAAACAACCATGACTACAAGAAAGAATACAATGAATTTTGGTGACAAATCTTGTAGAATTATCCATGGTGAAAAAACTAATCTTAGAATTATTAACATATTGACCCGAGAAATCACCTTATGTTTTAAGAAAATACTCAAATTTCTAAGAGACTTATTATCTGCCCTACAGAAAAAAAAAATGTCATCCACATATAAAATATGTCAGAGGGTGAGAAAACCTTGCGGACTAGCCATATGTAGTATCTTCTTATCATTCACAAGCTTTGAGAGACCTCTACTTAGAACTTCCTTTGCAAGACAAAAAAAGTAGAGGAGATAAAGGATCACCTTGTCTAACACCTCTACTACAAGGAAAAAAATCCATCAAACTGCCATTTATTCTGATAGAAAGCATAGCTGAACGGAGAATAATACTAATCCAACTGACAAACAAGGCGTGACAACCAAAGTATGACAAAACTAATAGTAAAAATTTCCAACTCAGAGTGTCAAATGCTTTGTGAATATCAACTTTGTAAGCCGCATTACCTCCGTGAACTTTTTTAGAAAGCAAGTTAATAGCTTCATAAGCAATACCAATACAATCATGAATCTGTATGCCCTGCACAAACCCATATTGATTAGGAGAAATAATTCTGGCAGCCACAAGAGCAAGCCAATTGACCAAAATCTTGGAAATAATCTTAAATTTAAAATTAGCAACAACAATTGGCCACTAATCTTTAATGTATTCAACACCTTGAATCTTAGGAATAAGAGATATCACATTACTGTTCATGCAGGGAGAACTCAATTTTGTTTAAAAACTATTGGACAACATTGCAAACATTTGTCCCAATAATTTCCCCATAAGAATGATAGAAAACACCACCAAAACCATCAGGATTAGAAGCACTATTACCATTAAGGTTAAAAATAAATTCTTGATTTTCAAAAAA
Source organism: Phaseolus vulgaris (assembly GCF_051622355.1). Classification (NCBI taxonomy): domain Eukaryota; kingdom Viridiplantae; phylum Streptophyta; class Magnoliopsida; order Fabales; family Fabaceae; genus Phaseolus; species Phaseolus vulgaris. The sequence continues at coordinate 46,559,438 of NC_143504.1, forward strand.
TCAGGACATTTAATCAACATCATATTCTCCTTAGAGGAAACCAACTTAGGAATATAAGTATCAATAAAATCTTTCATATTGCCTGTATCCTGCACATGAGAAATAGACTCAACATAAAGAGTTTTATAAAAGTCCAAAATATGTTCCTCTATCAGTTTGGGATCCTCAATAACCACATTATTAATCCGTAGACGATGAATCCCATAGAATTATTTCTTCTCTTGACCACAGGATGGAAAAAAGCAGTATTTCTATCCCCATATTTAAACCAAAGCATCTTAGCCCTTTCTTTCCAAAAAAAAATATTGACAGTGAAGAGCTTGATCAACCTCCTCCTTAGCGATCCTTTCTTGACAGAGAAGCCCATCAATATCAGATATACTAACAGTCTATAAGGTTTGTTGAATACCAAGGAGGAGACCCTACTTAAGAATAACTGCATTGTGAACATTACCAAAACAATTTTTATTCTAGTCACGAAGCTCAATTTTCAACCTTTTTAACTTTTGTTGCAAAATAAACATAGGACACCCAACAACCTTATTATCCCAAGAATCATGAATAAGCTTCAGACATGATTTGTCTTGAAGCCACATAGAAAAGAAACGAAAATTGGTAACCTTCCTCAGAGAATTACTAGCAAGTATAGGGGAATGATCAGAAGAATTTTTAACAAGAACCTGATAAGTACAAGAATCCAATTCATCTAGACACACTTTGTTGCATAATGCTATATCCAGTCTTCTATGAATTCTATACAACCCTCTCCTTCCATTACACCAAGTATAACAAGATCCAGCAAAAGGCCTACAAGAAAGATCATTAGAATTAATCCAATCAAGAAATTCATTACAAGAAACCTGATTAGGAGCCATCTCCCCTTTATAGTCATCTATCGAGAGCACAACATTAAAATCTCCTATAATACACCAAGGCCCTATGAAGGAACTAAGATCCCTTGACAAAAACCGTCTAGCCACGTATGTGTTAGCACCATAAACACCTGCAAAGCTAAAACATTTATCATACAAATGGCAAGTTACAAAAATAAACTATTCATTTACCAAGAAATTTCGGACCAGATTAGGAACCGACAAACACTAAAGCTTAGCAACTTTATTAACAATAGGAGACGTAGCCACCAAATGCATATTAATAGATTTGAAAAGGACTTCAAAAGTATCAGTGTATGACACCATAGGTTCAGCAAGAAAAACCAAAAGGGGTTTAAGTAGTTTAAGTAAACTAATCAACATCTCCACAGTTTTGTGATTTCTCAGTCCTCTATCATTACAGAAAAATGAAGAGACCTTCATTGCGACGTTGTGGAGAGAACTATATTAGCAATTTTTTTGGATTTACTAGTTCCCTTAGGTGGTCTCCCTGGTTTTCTTTTAGTGCAGACTATTTCCTCCTCAATATCACTGACATCCTCTTCCATCTCATTAGTATCAACCCAAAAGTTTGAAACAACATTTGTAGTTTCCAAACCATCAAGAGAGGAAAAGTGATTTTGCAAGACCAACGATAGGGCTTTAACATCCCCAAGAGGTTTAGCCTTCCGAGGGAAGATATGAGGCGACAAACATGGTAAAATTGCAATAATAGAGACCTCCACATGATGACCATCAATTAAATTTTTATATGGTATGTTAGAACCTGTAGGTGATTTAGCCCTCCGAAGAGAGGTAGGACACAACGGTACAACCACAAAAGCAAAAATCTCCAAATGATGATCATCAATAGAAGTTGTAACAATATAAGGATCACCTCCCACATCTATAGATTTCAAACCTCAAGAGATGAAAAATGATTTTGTAGGCCCAACGATGGGGATGGTACAGTCACAATTGCAGAGATCTCCACGTGATGACCATCAATTGGAGTATTGATTGGTGTTGTAGAACCTGCAGGTGATTTAACCCTCCGAGGAGAGGTGTGACGCAACAGAGATGGTACCGCCACAGGAGCCCAGACCTCCACATGATGATCCTCAATAGGTGCATGAGACTCTGAGCCCTTCACTTGCATAATAGCAGGTAGCATCCCCTGTTCTGGAAAATCTGAAGTGTGAGGGGACAACCCCTATATGGATTCATGATCTGAGGCATCCTCAAGAGGAGGCATATCAGCAAAATCATCCTCCCCTTCACTTGGTTTATCAGAAGCAAGGTGGCCCAAGGGGGACCCTTATTAGCCCCGCCAGGAACTTCAATGTTCGTGCGGTCTACCACGAGCTTCAACTGCGGATCTTTCTTTCGATACTCTTTACGTTGTTTAGGAGTCGTGATCCTCCCCAGATTCCGTTCATCAGAAATTATCTTCTGAGAAGGTTTATGTTGAGGCCCAGGACATGACCCTGATCATGAATCACCCGACACTAAGCAAACTCATGCCCTATCATCTTACAGTTAAAGCAAAAAGGAGGGAGTCATTCATATTCCACACCAGCTACAAAAGTATAGTCTAGACGTTCAACCCTGATGTGATCGGGAAGAGGGGACAACATATCAATATCCACCATGATTCTAGCAAACATACCCCTATTCTTTCTCATGGTACTCTCATCCAAAGAAAAAGGAGTACCAAGACCTCTAATGATGAAAAAATAACCCTTAGTCTTTAATACTCCAAAGGCAATTTATGGATACAAATCCAAGCCTGAGTTTTGGTACTCTTCATAGTAGCTGGAACAGATGTCCAGGGAAACAATCTCAAGAAACCCGGAGATAACTTCAAGGAACTCATTCTGAGGGCCCATCGCATGTCTTCTAAAGAAGCGGACTCAAACTCATAAAAACCATTTCCGAGAGGGATTGCTTTCCACGGTCCAAGATCCTTTCACACTGGCTGCAACTTTTTAGTTAAATCCAAGTGTGTAAGAGGTTTATCGCCCTTAGAAAGAATAACTGACCATGTAGATGGGTGTTGTCTCCCTTAATATAAGGAGTAGGTAACTCAGACAAAGGAATGTCACATGTAGTTTCCAAAGCTTGAGCAAAAGTTTTCCTTTAGGCAGACTTAACATGCTTCTGCGATGCAACCTAGCTGCGAGCGTCGCCGCCTCAAACTACACTTGCACAGTGACTAATCACACAACAATCGTAGTTTTTTTTTATCATGATATACTACTTCTTCACTAAATCTTTTATGATCGGAAGAACTGCAACACAACTTAACTTCTTCTATTTGATTCGTGCACCCGAAGCAAGATTTACCTATTATAAAAAATGCATATCAAAATAAAAATAGTTTAAATAAACATAATGTTTAAATATTATAGTACTTTTTACTAAAGGAACTTAAGTATTAACATTAAACAAAATATTTTAATATTTATACCTATATATAAAAGGGGATTCTCAATTATAATCGTTTTTTTGGTGTATTCAATTTTTTTTTCCGATTATACTCTAGTTTAATATATCTCATTTTATTAGTACAATGAAGTATTTTGTTATTTCATATGAATTACTTGTATTTTGTTATTTTGAATAAAAGAAGAAAATGCAAATACACATACTCCTCTAGTTTATTATAAAGATAATGACATATTTATCTTTCTTATACATGTTAATTTTCTTTATTTTGTCTTTATTATTATACACCTAATAATTGTAAAGTTTTCTATGTACATCACTACAAGAAAAACATGAAATGGAAACCAATTTTAGAGACAAAAAATAATTAGTTACTATAGTAACTAAATTAGAGACCATTTTAGAAACTAAAAAAAACAAATTGGTTTCTAAATTAGTTTCTATTATTGTTAAATGATTTCTAAATTTTTTAGTCTCTAAAATCGTATCTAATTTAGTCACTATAGCAACTAATAATGTTAATATATATATATATATTATTTTTAACCTTGTAGTTTTAATAGTTATATTTTATATTAACATTTTTTAATATATTACAAATAATCTTATTAGGTCTGATAACTTCGAAGAAGAGCAACTTGCATGTAAATCTACTTCTAATAAGTTTGTTTAGATATACTATTAATTTGACTATGAGAAAAAAATTCACATATAACCTATTTGATTATGAGAAAAATACATATATAAAAGAAAAAATATAAAAAATATTTTAATACAACCATTAATTTAAGAGTGATATTTATGAAATATCTGCGTTTTATTTTTTATTTTTTTAAATGTTATTAAAAAAGTTACATAAATTCTTCATAAACATTTTTACTACAGAAAAATCAGAGAACAAAGTGAAATGTTTATTTTCAAAAGTTAAATCAATTTATGAATAAGTTAATTTATTAAAACTTTGATAAAAAGATTCGTGAGAATCAAATATCAAAAAGCTTATAAAAATACAAAACATAAAAACAAAAGAAGTAACAGAAAGAAATATATATCTCTATAACGTTTTTCACAAAATTATACTAAAATGAATGCAGTGTTGAGCACACATATTAACGAATGAGAAGTTTTGTCATTTGTATTCATACATACACACACATATATATATATATATATAATTAGCCATAATTATAAATAAGTACATAATAAAATAAAATTATAATTAACTTATTAAACAATTATCTAACAACAATCATAAATAAACACTAATGCTAGAAAAGATAAACGATATCCATTAGATAATTCATACACATGGTACCGTCCCGTCCCCGGACATTGACCAAAGTCAACGTATGGTGGGGGCCCATGGGTAGGAGAGACCGTGGAGGGGGCGACACCGCGAGAGGCCTCAGTACCTCATAACAGTAATAAAGAGAAGAGAAAGGTGGCTTCAAGGTCATAGTTCTAGTACCAGTAGGGGGTAACCTGACTCGTGAAGTACCCACGCCACCGCTGGGAGACCCCTGGGACAGATACAACCCATGAAAGGGTCACGCCCAGGGGAGAACCACGTGCATGGTACGAGAGAAAGGTAGATACACTCCCAGGGCGAGTGACTAGAGGTTGGGGCGCATGAGTTGGCACCCAGAAAGTCACCCCTTGCGCAGATGCACTCCAAGGAGGAGGACTTACACAATGGATTATCCCTACATTGGGTTACGATGCTGTAAGGCCCTCCACGAAGAGTAGCAATCAAGTCAGAAGAACACATGGGCAGAAAGCATTGAAACATCAAGGTATATCAGTTTCGAACGCTAAGGTACGCATTAATTTAGTTTACGTTTCGAACGCTTTAAAGCACTTTAAATGCTTTAAACGTTTTAAACGCGTTGAACGTTTTTATACGTTTTAAATGCGCTTTAAGACACTTTAAATGCTGGAGGCGTTTAAAAGGGGCTTTAGACGTTTGAGACAGGGATCCGAGTTTTGACCTAATTCATATTAGTTGTCTTGCTCGCGCACCCACTGTACGCACATGCAATTAGGGCAGCATTCAGTATTTAGTTATTAGACCACCTTCAGAGCATTCATTCACGGTGCTCCGATACGGGGTGTATCGCTTTGATGTTTCTCGCTAGTTGATTTGATCGTCGGAGTGCAAACGGTCGCGAGGGTACCCCTTTGTCCACTTGTTTTCAAGTACTCACAGACGGAGCAGAACGAAGGTGTTCTACCTCGCAAGGACAAGCCACGCACAAAGACGACCCTGGTCAACCGGCGGAAACACACACTATTAAAAATTGCACTTAGACAATACAAAATATGAAGAAGAGAGAGGGTAAAATTCAACCAAAGCCTTTCTAAGAAAACCCCATGTAAATAATGGAAATGACATTAATTTTTTATTTTTTTTAAATTTTCTGAAACATAATGAATTAATTGATTTAAGATTACAAATATTGGCTAAATCATAATTGTTCGATTTTCGAACTAATTTAATTGATTTAGGACAACATAAATTAATATAAAGATTTGTTCTAAAGACAATTTAATTATGCAAACTCAACAAAAATAAATAAAAAATGTAAATATAAGAATTATTGTAAAATAAAGTACGAAGACAAAAGTGAAATAAATAACAAGCTGATTACGTAATGAAGCATGGGTTAGTTTTGTTTTGAATAAAAAATGTGGTCCAATTGGGGACCGAACAAGAAAAATAACTCTTTCTTGGCTATTTCTTCTTTTTGGTATTTTTTTCTTCCAAAATGCTCGTTTTAATAGGATCCATCATGGAGTACATAAAAGCCAGCTAGTATAAGATTTAGCTAAAGGACCGTCCTAATAATTTTTTTTTTACAAATTATGATTTTAGATAAAAAGAAAATTGTTTACAAATATGGGTAGGCAATACATCTAGATTTTATATTGTAAGTTATATGATATGTGTACGGAGTAGGGGTCCAGACGTGTCGGTTGTTGGGTACCCAATTTGTTCGGTACCCAATTTGTTGACGTGTCGGTTGTCTTCAAGTCTTTTCAAGTTTTCTTCTTTCTTTGTAGACACTCTATCGGTCGGGGGTACTGCGATTGCACTCCGACGCTCAAGTCAGTGTTATGGTTTTGGTGAGTCCTTGTGGGATATGGAAAAAACGTACCTTATTCTTTCTACCAACGTTCTATTTATAGTGTTGACTCATAGGCACTGGTGGGCTGGATAGCCAGTTAATAAGAACATGTATAGTGGCTCCCTGATATTGTGGAGGTTTATCTTTCGGTTTGATCAGTTTCTATCTATCATTGCATTGAGATATTTTTCGCATATTTCAAAGCGTGTATTTGACTCATTCAAAGTTGTTTGTAACTGCTCCTTTATTGCGTATTTATTATGTTTATTTGACTCGATCTTCGGTCGTCCAGAGTCCGACCGATCAATAATGTTATTTGACTTAGTCGTTCGAGTTCATCCAGTACAATATGAATACACAACTCAAGTAAGAGTCTCGTTTCATCACTACAATTTTATCAATTTCATTAAATAAAAATTGTATGACACCGATCACTTTTATTAAAATTAAAATTAACTTTTAAGTAAAATTATACATAAATAATAAGATTTTAGGTGTGAAATAACTTTAAATAAAATTTTACATTAAAATATACAACATTCATTTTAAAATTGTTTAAACAATTTACAACTCACCCATAAAAATACACAATATAATCTATACTACTTTCTCCAAGTAACTTCTTAGCATAAAACGTATATATATTCTCTTACTAACGTTAGCATAATTAATAAAATAAAAGGAAAATTTAACCCTATTTCAGCAGTAACTATTACATTTCAGTACTAAAATACTAAATTTGTTTATCTTGAGAGCTTGAAGAAAAACTCTCCTACAAATAGAAGGTGAACTTGATTTTGGACGAATATTTGAAGTCTCTAATAACTTAAAGTCACTTGTACATTTTAGAACAAATAAGGTTATATTATTAGTTACAAGTTATTTGTCAAATTCTTAATTATATATCACAAATAGAATGTTTATTCATGTATGTTCTTACTACAAGAATCAAGAACACTAGAATTAGGTTGATAAGATTAATTCATACAAATCTTTCGAACTTTGGGCTGGACTCTCTGTTTCTTCTTGGGCTGAATACTCTAGGCTTCTCCTCACATTGAGTGGTCTAGGCTTATCCTCAAGGTAGATACTCTCGGCTTCTCTTTTGGCTAAGTGCTCTCGGCTTCTCCCTCAGCTAGGTACTCTCGGCTTCTCCTTCACACAGATGGGGGTGTACCTGCAAGTCGCTCTGATGCCAAAGTCAGAAATGATGTAATGTTCATCAGATAAAAATCACTCTTACTTACCTCTTATGTTGACCTCCTATTTATAGGGTTTCTTTAATGGGCTTTTCACTTTACCTTTGGACTTTCTTTCTACACCGTTTTATTATTTACGCACCCCCCTAACGCAGGTTTTTATTTAATTGGACCTTATTATAATAATATTTATATTTTATTTTATTATTTTATGTATAACCTCTCGGTTATGTCTATTATTTAGCTTTCGGCTTAACCTCTCAATTTTAGCATTTGTTTTATTCTTTTATGTATAACCGTGGTTATATATATTATTTAACTTTCGGCTTAACCTCTCGATTTTACTCTACCAGTAGAGTAGAATGTACATAGAAATATATGAAATATATAAAACAAATTATAACAATTACATATCTAATCATATAAAAATTTAGCATTGCATGAACCAAGTTGTGACTGTGTTTGATTAAGATCTCTCATTGAATAACTGCGAAAAACTTGTTGATATTTCTAAAAAAGAATACCATGAACAAGTGAAAAAGATGTTCGAAACTCTCTTTCACTGATCCATAACGGGGTTTAAGGTAGGTGGTGTTGGTGAAGCTTAGCCATGGACTCTCTCCCTAGAATTCACCACCATCACTTCTCACTCTCTCACTCCCTTCCACAACGGAGTCTGAAGTTCTTCCATGGTTCAACACCCTTCTCTTCCCTTCCTCCATTCTCCTCCATCAGAGCCTCATCTTCATCTTCACCCAGACAAAATGCATTTCAGAAACCCCAAACCGCCATAAACCACCTTCTCAAAACCCTAGACCCTCTTCTCTCCCCTCTCGTCAAACCCACCTGCATCGCCATAGCCGCCACCGCTTTCTCCTTCATGCGCCTCCACCCTCCCCCGGTTGCATCGGCACTTCCACATGCCCCTCCGCCACCCTCCTCCGCGTCGGAAATTCTTCCCGACGACACGGCCGCGTCGGAAACTCTCTCTGACGACGCGGCCGCGTCGGAAAATATCTCCGTCGACACGGCCGCGTCGGATACTCTCTCCGAAGAGAGAGCGGCGTTGGAAACTCTCTCCGACGAGAGAACCGCCGAAGAGCAATCGAGCGACGACGTCCTAGAGCTTGAGTCCCTCCTACGGACTAAAATCAAAGCCAGCGAAATCAACGAAGCGCTCCTCGTCCTGGACCGTCTAATCGAACTCGAACCGGAGGAGCTCGAGTACCCGTTCGTGAAGGCGCACCTGCGCCTGCTCAACGGCGAGAACGAACTCGCCGCGAAGGAGTTTGAGGACTTGCTTCAGAGGGATCCGTTCCACGTGGAGACGTATCGATGCCTGTTAATGCTAATTTCGGAGACGAAGGCGCCGACCATGGAGCTTCTGAAGAAAATCGAAGAGGCCGTGAAGGTTTGCGCGGAGCAAGGGAAGGATTCCGAAGTGAGAGACTTTAAGTTGTTGATTGCGCAGATAAAGGTTATCAATGGGGATTTATCTGATGCGATGAAGGTGTATGAGGAGCTTGAGAAGGAAGAACCCCAGGATTTTAGACCTTACTTGGGTCAGGGTATTGTGTATACTATGCTGAAGAAGAATGATGAAGCTGAGAAGCAATTTGAGAAGTTTCGCACGCTTGCTCCTGATAATCATCCTTATAAACAGTATTTTGAGGACAATTCTAGCATTTTGGAGACGGGACTACTAGATGCAAAGAGCTGACGGTAATGTTCTTTCTCTAGAAAATTAAGGAATAGAAACCTTTCGATGATCCTTGCATCTAGATGAATGGTACTAGTTTTGGTGATTAGTTTGGTTTATCAAACTCTGATTTTTGGTACATATTGATAGTGTGCTTTAAGAACAGGGTTATCTATGTTGGGAAATAGAACTGGCGTGTGCCTTAGTCTATTTCCATTTTCCAGGTCATGTTTCAATCATTTGTCTTATGGTCTCAATTTTTTTTCCCTCCTTTTGATGCGCCTTTTGAGAGGTGTAGAAGCCTAGATTTCTTACATAAACCACAGCATTGATATAGGATACTCGTAATAATGTAATATTGTATGCTGAAACACTTCTGCGGTGGAGGAGGGTAGGTTTTGAAAATAGTTTTTCCATTGAAATTAAATTTGTTAATCAGTGTATATTTGTTAGTGATCTTGTGGACAATGACACATGAAAGTAAGAAACCGAAACTCCATAGGATGTGACTAGAATTTACATACACGATATTATATTTGGTGGCGTTGGTGAAATATAATCAGACTTCCATTTAGTACGGTGCTATGATGTGTTTCAATCCAATTATGCTAATTCTTGTTTTGTATTCTTATGGTGGATTATCTGTCTCAGCTTTGAATTATTGACCTGAACCTATCTATCAAGTGGATCGTTTGTATACCAGTAAATGGCCCTGAATCCGGATTGCATATAGTAGATATATTCATGTTATATAAACACATTTTAAGTGATTCCATTTGATTTTTCTCTGTTGGAATGCATGTCCGATTTAGGGCTGTATAATTATCATTGGATTAGTATTGTCTACTATTTTATTCGTTTTTAAAATCTTAATATTAGAGATTTTAAGGCTGAGGCAGCATAATATATCTAACAAGAAAGTTTTTAGGCTGAGTCTTTGGTCCGAAAGTGACAGAAGTTGTACTTTTTCAACTGCGTATCAGTTTAAGTACATGTATGTCCTGTTTTGATCTATCTTCTTCTATGTAAACTTCATAGGGTATGTCTTCAGACATTAGTTTAGGACAGTTAAAGTGCAGACTGAGTTGCCAAACATGCAGGTAACATACAAGAACAGCATCGACGTAGCATAACCTGTCTGCTCTTATTAAATGTGGCTTGAACTATGATATGCTGGTCTGATAAATCATTAGAGGCTGTCAAGCCAAGTCTTTCCCATGACAATGAGCAATTTTAGAAGGTCATGACATGAGCTGCTATGCTATGTTTCTATTTTCAAGCATTTACTCTTTGTTTTGGCTTTGTTCCTTATGTAGTATAATGTTTTATTTATGGTTCTACTTTGGACTATTGCCATTTTCAATTCTATCGAGAACCTCTTCAGATTTCAGTACGTTACTTTGTCATGGAAAATTAGCTGGTTAAATTTACAAAGCAACTTAACATTTCCAAATCAATATGACAGTGTGAATATAATTTGTAGGGCATGTTCTGCATTGTTTGGGTAATTTGGGTTGGGAATAATGAATGTAAGACTGCTAGAACAAGGACCTAAAGAAAGTCATTCGGTAGCTTGTGTTTCTTGATGTTGTATAATAGACTCGATCTGTGCCATGTTTTTATTTTAAATGTTATTACAAACAGTATGCTACTAGAAAACTATTTAGTGGTTTTGCTTGCAAAATGAATACTGGTGTGTTTAGTCTGTTTAAATCATTTATCTGCCTCCAAAAATGCCACTACTGTTTCTTGGATTCAGTAACTTGGTATTTGAGGAGATTCTTGATGATAAATGAGTGTATATGGCTTACTGCAGCTGCAGATGTTTGCATTGTAGAGTGTACTGGTAGTTGGATAACAATGGTGAACTAATAATGACAGCTAATGTTAATTGAGAGCTTGATAATTTGTAAATGAAGGAGTAGAAGAACTGAATCAACATATGACAATGAGCATGAAATCAGGGTTTTAAAATTAGTTATAATCATATGCTTGCATTGCTGATAATTTGTAGATAAGAGTGTGTAACACTGGTTTGTTTTGAATGTTGTTATTTAATTTATGACAACACTGCAACCAAATAAGACATTTATAACATATATGGATAGTGGATTTTCTCACCTGCGGCCAAGAGTCATCATCCTCTTAATTATAATATTTTTGTCAAGTAGGTAGATGCTTTTGTCTGCTCTGATCATCCAAGAAAGAAAATAAATAAATAAATAAGAAAAAAAGTGGATGAAAATAGAATAGAGAAAAAATTGATGGATAAAAATAGTATATCTTTCATTAATTAAATTTTAAAATAATAATTTCCCACAATTATATTATATCTTTAATTTAGTTAGTATAGAAAGAGAGAAATTAGTTATGATAAAAGAGAGAAAATGCAATGACATAATAAATATACATCGAAATGAAAAAACTGAAAGGGGTATACTTGATAATTCACTTAAAATTACACTAAAAATATAAAAATTAAAATATTTCTTTAATTTATACGAAAAAACTCCATATACAACTATTATAAAGGTAAAAAAAAGGAATATTATTTAGAAAATTTAAATAAAATAAAATAAATTAAACGAAATAAAATAGGAATAAAAACTTTGCGGTTACTCACCACCAACTTTCTTGATTCCTTAGAAAAATGTCTCAACTCTGTTTTTTTTTCAAACTTGATTCCTCATTTTCTTTTGATCATTAGCCATTTCTTCTTACCATTTAAAAGTTTTATAACAAGATTTAAAAAATACTAAATTTTATCTTATATATCTGAAATAAAAAGAAAGATATTACGTAAAATCTAAATTTTTGACTACCTTGGAAAATTTTCTTCAACCTCTTTCTTTCAAATTCGATTCCTTAATTTCTTTTGATTATTAGCCTTGCTCTTCTTACTATTTAAACGTTTTATAATAAAATTAAGAAAGAAACTAATTATATCCTATAAATCTGAAATAAATAGAAAGATATAGATAAAATCTAATTTCTATATACATTATCCAGTGAGAGTAAGACTTTCACTTTTCTCATTTTAATTAATTCAATATAAGTTTTACTCACAATCACTGATATACTACTCATTTTATAGGATAAATAAGAAGGAGATGAGTTATTTCTATCCATCTAAATAACACGTTTTTTCCATTCTATTTCTTTCTTTCTTATTCTTATCTCTATATTTTATTTCTAATCTTCATATGGTTTTATTTAAATTTATTTTTAAATTATAAATTATTGAAAAACTTATCAATAAATTATAAAATTTCTTATCTATCAAAATTTAAGTTTATTCTCTATCCAGCTCATTTAACTTATTTAATTTTAAACATTTTAAAGTTCTTAACATTAAAAGATTGAACTTTTCCCCTTACATGATTTTAAATTTTATTTAAATACAACAAGCAAATAGTTTATGAACTAAAAAGTCTCCTTATACGGTAAATACTTTCATTTAAATTTGAAGTACAACCTCTTTTATACTCCCATTACTTGAAATTTCTTAAAAGTATTAACGAAATATATAAAAAAAACTCATACATGAACTAAAGCAATAAAATCTCATTTTGTTCTATCCATTTTAAGCAAATTAAATAATAAAATTTAATAAAAAAATTATTCCACTCTATTTCACCCCTGTTCATCGATCTGCAAATGAAGCTTCTAACATTTCTTGTAGTTGGTTCATTTGTGCTTTCATCTGTATATAGTCACAACTAGACTTAAATTGAATAAGTGGTTGCAAAAATATCACTTTGTAATAAACCTTTATGCTAAAAAAATATATAAGTGGTTGCAAAAATGAATTAAAGAAGTTAAAATTAAGTTTTTCATTGAAAGTTCTCTTCTATATTGCCAGTTATCTTTGATGGAGAAATGTTAAATACTGAGTACATTCCATTAGTTAAATCAATAAGAATTTTGGTAGAGTGGTACTCATGAAAATGTATATGTTTGGTTTGACCAAGATAATGTAATATAGATTATTTAAGAGCATGCTGTTAAAGTCATTTCCCTAAACATTTTTTTTCAAATTCCTATTAAATATAGGTATTAAAAGTATTAGAAACTCATTAAGTCTAATGCTTTGGTTGAATTTCAAGAAAAAATGGGAAAGAAATAAAAAGGAAAATGAAATGAAAATAAAAGTAGAATTTTCTTCTTTCTTGTTTAGAGGAGTAGAAGAGTGTAAAAATAAATAAATACAAATATAAATATATTTTTGTATTAATTACAAATTTAAAAATTGCATTCTATTATTTATTCCTAAAATAAAATTAATATTTATTAAAGTGCTTATCTTTTTCGAAAAACAATAAAACATATATAGAAATTATAAATGTAAACTGCTAATCATATATGATGTTAAACAAAAAAAAAAACCATTGATGTTTCGCTCATTGTTTTGCATGGTAAAAAATAATAAAGTTATGGTAGAATCTACACAAGCTATTTGTTTTCCCTTCAATTTTCATTTCATCTAAACTACCAAAAGTTCCTAAAGATCATCAATGCAATTCAAACCAAATTATTCTTTTGAGGGTAAATATGGGTTTTATTGTTGTTGTGGCTGCGTTATTGGTAAATTTATTTAAAACAATTTACTACAAAACTAATATTTTTAAATCACTTTTTTAAGTCTTAAATTTCACAAAAATATATTAAAGTTTAATGAGAGACTTGTTAAACTAAATAAGTAATTAAATTTTACTCAGGTATAAGATTTAAGTAAGAATGACAAATTGGGACAAGCCTCAGAGTCCATTAAAAAAAATGTGGGGTAACTGTGTATTTCAACATGTTGATCTGTTTAGGTTCGTCTCGTATAACTTGCCGCTCGTGTGGGTCAAGTGCGATACAGAGCAGGATAGCTCACATAACCTATATATTTTTAAATTTTAAAAATTCCTTTCTACTCTCCCATAATTCCTTCTTGCAACTTCATCTTCTAAAAAAATCTTAAATTGTCCATTCCAAATTTTATAATTTGGAATACAAATTTATACAAATTTGTTTTCTAGATTGTGCAATATGAAAAATTGTACAATTCGAAACACAAATTTTAACTTTTATATTCCACATTACGGAATTAAAGAAAAAACATTCAATGGAAAGTCAAAGTGTATTTTTAGTATTTTTTAGGTATGGGTAGAAAAACATGGAGGTGCATGAAGAAACTCACCTCAAGTCTTAATTCATAACACTTTCACAAAATTTGATAATGATTTTTTAATACTTTATAGTGTTTTTTGTCTTTCCAAAATGCATAGATGGTTTAGTTTCAATACTTATCAAAATACTAGATGTAGGAGTCAAACCTTAGTCTTTATTATAATAAAATTTAAATATTGTATTATATATACATATATATTATTTTTTAAATTAAAATAGTAATCATGTGTCTACATGTATTACTTTTAAAAAACGTATATATTTAATAAAATATTTTATTAGTCAACTTATTAGTACGATTGAAATTCAAATTTCATTAAAAAGCAGAATATTATTATAATATTTTCTACTCATATCTTATTATACATGTGTCGTGAGAATAATACTGAAACCACTTACTTAATTCATTTAAATAAGAAAATAATAATAAACAAAAAATAAATTTATTCAAATTTATATTTAAATTTTTTTTCATTAATTTTTAAAAAAATTCTTATGCGGACTAACTTGCAAACCTGCGGACCAATAGAATTAATTCTTTTTTTTCGGACTTATGCAGGATGGACGGATTGGTCTCCATTGTCATCCCTAAATTTAAGTAAGTTACTTCCAATAACTAAGTTTATGGAAAAAAAAACATTTATCTATTTAGGATAAATGTTTTTTCTTAAACTTTTTTATAAAACTAAGAGAGAATGAGCTAGCTTCTAACTTATAAATTAACTATTAGTGGATAAACTTTTAATTTATAAATTTAGAATTAATAAGCTAGCTTAGTCCATTTTAAATGTTTGGGCAAACTAATTAATAAATGTAAAAAGACATAAAATAATATAACTACGTAAGTTTTATCATATAAATAAAATTAGTGTTTCTAAAAAATATATTACTCTGTAATTATAATTTAGCTTTTTAAAATAATTTAATTATTATTAAACTTTTTCGTATTTTTATTTATTTTTTAAAAGTTGTAAGTTATTTTTTTTTTAAATTAGTTGATGTAATATGTATTAATCAAATGTATTTTTTTATTTACTTTTTCAGATATTTAAATGTATGGTTTTTAATTTAAATTATTGTTACATTGAATTCTTTTACAATTTTAATTGTGTGTAATTATTTCAATTTGAACGGTGTAAAAAATTAAGAAACAACCCAATAAATACATATAGGATTAAAATAGGTAATGGTAGAGAAAAAAAATCCACCAACTTAGAATGACATGTCTAGCTTAGCTTACCAATGATTTTCCCCCACCAAATACTAAAAAAAAATCATCAAATAAAAATTAATTTTTAGACACCAAAATAATTAGTTACAATAATAACTAAATTAGAGACCATTTTAAAAACTAAAAAAAAAAAAATAATTTTTAAATTAGTTTTTATTTTATTAAATAGTTTTTAAATTGGTATCTAATTAACAACCAAAGTTTTAACTACCAATTATTTAGTTTCTAAATTTGGTAGTAAAAACCTTGATCGCTAATTAGATACCAATTTAGAAACTATTTAACAATGATAGAAACTAATTTAAAAACCAATTTTTTGTTTAGTTTTTAAAATGGTCTCCAATTTCGTTACTATTACAACTAATTATTTTAGTTTTTAAAAATTAATTTCTATTTCATAATTTTCTTTAGTGAAAGTTACGTGACTTACATATAAACTCATGAGACTAAACACACCAAATCAAAGATCATCATATATTTGGCACCAATGTATAGAAGACACCTAAGAAAATGCATACAAACATAATTACTTAATGTTAGGTATAATTACAAACATACAAGCATAAAGTTAGGTAGTTTATGCTTCATCAAATCAAACCCTTTTTGTTCTCTTCGAGTAGTTACCCAAGTTATGAGCCACAGTTACCTACAAAAACGGTAAAATTATATTCGCTTAATTAATCATAATAATGGGTAAAGTTGCTAATGAAAGAAGTACTTAACCTAACGCACTTACCATAGAAGGAACAATAAGCAAGTGCAGCTTATTGGAAGATCCTTCTAATTATCTACTCGCATTTACGTTCTACCACTTTGACTTTTCCGTCGACAAAACTCCATTTCAAAGCATTTTATTAGGCCACTGAAATGAATTTACAAAAGTGATAACGATTTATACTATTCAACCAAATGATACAAAATTTAAATTCTGAAATATATTTTGAATATAAATAAATAAATGATGTTAAAGAAAAAACATTTACACGGAAATAGTTCTTATTATATAGAATCGATTTTGTTCCTTAGCACGACGAGCAAAATAGGTTAGAAATCTTCCATTAATAATGACACAAAAGTCATAACCAAGTTGGTTACGTAAAATTGAATTATATATAATATGCAATAGGGTTTTCATCATCTTAAAACAAAGGGGACGATGACACTGTATTTTTTCTAAAAGTGATTAAGATGGTTAACTAAGTTTTTGGGATTTTCGTAACATCGTGCCTAAGTTTTTGACATAGATTCAAGCCAAACATATTTAAAGCGGAGAAAAATATGTTTCTTTTATTCTTTAAAATATGTAAAATACGTTTTAGTTTTTTAAAATGATTTTGAAACACCCTTTTTTGTTAATCTTACAAGTATTATCTGTACTACCGAAAGATCGAAAGGTCGAGTAGTCGATAAGACCGAACGAACGTGAAAGCAGATGATAAACCGCAATTAACCATAATTAAATCAGATTTACTAAAGCACAAATAGACTTTCGTCTGAGCTCAAAAGAAAGTCCATAACAGTGGAAGCCCAACACAAGGCTATAAATGTCAAAAGAGACCCTGTGTCAAAGGTAATATTCTAATCCCTAGCATATCCACATATAATACCTGGACTGACTTGAGCGTCGGAGCACCTTCGCAGGTACCTCACCTAGTCGTTCTTGGAGGACTTGCTAGACGGAGACGCCAAATACAAAGAGTTGCAAGAACGAGAAGACGAAAACTACAAGAGTCATTATGAGACCCGAACTTGTAAAAACATTATCTAAATTATTTAGTTATTTAGTTATTTTATAATGAGGTGTTTCCGTGTGGTGATGGGCAATAGCCAAAAAGTTAGTTACCACTTTCAAAAGACATAATTATTTGTACCTACATCAAATTAAGGCTAATCGCTTTAAGCTTTTGTTGTTTAATTTCTTTTTGAAACCATTTTTATGGAAAACATATTCCATCTATCATGCATGCATGCATGCTTCTTTAACCCCTTATATTCAGTAGCCAATCACGCTTCTCCTTCATATATCTTTCTGTCTAAATTTGCTTGTGAATCACACTATCTCATTTTTATTCTTCTTTTGAGCTAACTACTACCATACTCACCCATTCATTGCTTTTTCTCATTCTAAATAACATCTATGATTTTCTTTAACATTTTTAATCTCTAGTACAAGAGTTAAAATTCTTTTTAGATATAAGCATGATATAAAATATAAGAAATATAAAGAATTTTTACAAAAAAACATTTTTGCAAATATTTTAAAAGATTTCATTTAACTAAAAATAAAATCAAATTACAATATGTAAATAAATAAAAATCTCATTTTGTATATTAATTTTGTTAAATTTTAAAATAAATTTAGCTTTATATTTTAAGCACATCTCATAGTTTTGAGTGACTATTACAACTAGTAAAATATGTTAATTTAGATAAAAAAAACGCACACGGAAACAACACACATAATCACGAAAATAAACGACACAAGATTTAGAGTGGTTCGGTCGCCAACTGCAACCTACATCCACACAGACAACTATTAAGTTTTATTTCTTTCTTATTGCATGCCCAATCAATTATAAGTACAATTATTTCTTTAAATAAAAATTGTAAAGAAGACCCAATGATTAAACTCATCCACTAAAACATGATGTTTAGTCAGCTCAATACAATTGGTCATGACTTCAAATTGAACAAATTTATACGTGATATAATATAATTTTAAAATTGTTTAATATTTTCACGTTATATATTTCAACAAAGTATTATTTCTTCTTCAATTATGGTCTGATACAAAATTAAGATTATATAAATGAGTAGAGAAAATGTGATTTATGATTTGATGGTTGGTGGGGAAGATCTCGAAGAGGTCTTTGCTTTGACACGCTTTCATAGGAATAGCAATTTGATTAAAGAAGAAGAAGACATAGAAGGTGAAGAATCATTGTGATTCCATAGAATGCTTTGGAGGAACTTTGGTTTGAAGATGTTGGGGACAAAAATAACTTTATAGTTGTAGTGTCTTTTCCATTGGATCCATGTGAGAGGACACTGAAACCAAACATGCCCCTCAGACCTCTCTCACAACACATTGTAAATTATGGTTTTCACAACTCAATCCACAAACCCTAGTTTTGGCCCCATAGTTTCTTAACCACCACTTTTAACTTTTCCTTCATATTAATACTTCTGCAATGACTCCAACCCCTTTAATAAGTCAAAAACTTGCATTGGACAAAAGG